>NC_090442.1:1023388227-1023688227 GCF_031143425.1 Pleurodeles waltl
CACTACTGTATAGTTGATCAGGGGCTCCGAATTTCTTGTTCATCACACCGATGTAAATCTAACAAGAATTACTTTGTTCATGACATCCTCCATAAACGTTTTTAAAGAATTGGCTGGTCCAAGAGTTAGTGGCTACCAGTGGGATAGTCAAGAGTCGGGGTTCATTGGGAGATGCCCGATTTGGCATGCGAGTTGTCCTGTTCGTTAGTTGAACCAGAGCTCAACACTGTTCTTCCAGGAGACTTTTTCCTCATTACTGAACTTGAATATAACCATGGCTTATACAGTCCTTCTCTATGAACTGTGAGCTTCAATATTGGCATTCAGGACTTGCCTTAATTGGCGGATAGAGGAACGCGGGAGTATATTATTCAACTGGTTATTGTTCATCAATAGTTTGATAACTAGCAACATAAGTGGCCAATCAAGCATGATGAATCAGGCTGGTGCAGTATTAACAGTAGGATAAGAATAAGGCAAATGATAACCATCAAGATGATTCTGCCTGAATGTCTAGGGGGAGAGAAATGTGACTTGGAAAGCACATGCCCATCTGTTGGTCTTGATGCATTAGGATGGTATTATTTATAATCTGGGGAGTTTGGGTGAGAGACGATTTGGGGGATACTGTTCAAGGAACACAGGCTGCATATTTTACGGTGTAGTCCGATTACAACAACGGGTGCTCTATGCATGCCTTAATGACGCACACAGAATTATGAAAACTAAATGTTTTTAGAGATTTAACAACAGAAGTTACTATCAAGCATAAGGACCATACAATGCAAGTGAGTATATGTCTATCTGTGTATTTGTATGTATATATATATATATATATATATATATATATATTCACTGCAAAAAACAAAGGTTGAAGTAATGTTATAATTAGGTCCAAAAGATCCATTAAAAAAAATTATAAATAAATAAAAAGTGTTTTCTCGTGCCATAAAGATTTCACAGAAATAGGCATAATTCGCTTACTTGTGTCCCCCATGATCAGTTTTTTCATCTTTCCAGCAGGGCAAAGATTCTACATAATAAATGCTAAGTATTGTATGCAGCCTTGATTTATTAGATAGAATTTCTTCTCAACATAGAAGACTGTGTCCATCAGGTACTAACCTATGTACAAGCACGTGTTTGATCCAGAAGATGGAGATGGGCTATCTGTAAAGTTTTGTCCACACTATAAAGGCTGCAGGTAGTATGATCTTTAGCACCTTCAGACCTTGGTGTTTTTTTGAGAATAGTCACTCTTTGGGCACGCTTTGCATAGAGAATACAACGCTCTTAGTAGTTACTTTTTAATAATTTGTGATGCATTTCTCATGAGAGTTTCACTGTCTGCTAACAGTGTGGTACAGAGTAAACTCACTCTACAGAGTAAACACTGTTAAAAGTGTTTTTTTCTCATATCTACTTCATTTCTCAATGTATGTTCAGAGACTGTCAGGGGTTTAATACATGTAAAGAGTGTCTGTAGTAGGGCATTAGTTATGTAACAGGGCTTGAGTATCTGGAGGAACTTGTATACAGATTGAACAACATGTGAAGGATAGGTTGTCCTTTCATCTTTGATTCATTATCAACATATACTCAGCTACACATGAAGTCTATGGTATAGGGTCAATGTTACGAATAACCAGCATCACTGCAATTATGTGGCAGGAGAGGGCCAAATTATGCAGCAGGGTTCAGTAAATTATGCGGCAAGAAAAGGCAATTTATGCAGCATAATGTGGCACATATTGTAATATATTTCTTCATTATTTCATCATATTTAAACTTGGTAGCACTGTCTGGACTTCGGTTGCACATCATTAATGCCATTTTAATACCCAAATATAGCAATAGGAAACAAAAAGGTGACGATTCCAGATGTGCAAAGTGCCTTTCCTTTATTTTCTCAAAAACTGTTGAATGGATTTACATCATATAACAAAAAAGGCTCTTTCTGGAACAAGAGCTACCTTTCTGACAAATCTGGTGGCAGCTTTGCAACTATTCATGATCTCGTGCAGAGATCTGATTGGCTGGCAACACTTCAAACAGGAAGCCAAAGTACCAAAAACAAATGCAGCAAAAAAGAAAAGGGGCCGTGGTACGAATACCCCAACCTGTAGCCTTGGTCCTGATGTCCCCCTGGGTCTCCGCTAGGGCAAAAAAAGCACTTTTTAAAAATTCACTGTAAAATTTCTGAATATTTGCACATTTCGCTGTGGATTAAAAAAAATAAAAGTGCGGACTCCTGTGTTTGTTTTTAATGAAGCCCCTGGGTGGGCCAGGTCCCGGGTGCAATGATTTAAAATTTTAATAAATGGAGGGGGGTGCATGATGACCCCTCCAAGGGCTTTCTAAAGCCCCAGAGACCACCACCTCCGTAGGGCTAGATTTTAAAAAAGTATATAGGGGGCCACGTGGACCTCTCCCCGGGCCCGAGGACCACCATCTCCCCAGGACTTTAACTGCTGAATTTCTATGGGTTTGTGCAAGTAAATTCAGATCCTAATTATAACGTTCCTGTAACCTGTAACCTTTGGTTTTTTAAGTGAATGTATATATATATATATATATATATATATATATGTATATCAACTAGGTAGTTATAGTTAGGACTTTTTCCCCACAGTTGGAGTGTTTTTTTATTTTGCCAATAACTTTAGAGCCGCTTGACGAATCTTCACTACATTTTCAAAACTTATACTTTGGTCAGTTCAGGTGCTGTCTTGAAAATTTGTAAGTGATCTGTCAAGCAGGGACTGAGAAAAAGGGGGGTTCCAAAACACTTTTTCCCCATTTTGTTAATGCTATTTGCCAAATTTTTTAACCTGACCACAGCCTAACTGCTTAACAGAATTACACTAAATTTGTCAGAAAGCTAGTTCTTGGTCCAGAAAGTATGCTTTTTGTGATTTGGTGTAAATCCATTCAGTAGTTTCTGAGATATTAGAGTTTAAATAGATTTCTAGGGATGCGAATCCGCTGCAGATCCGACTGTCCCCGTGCTGACATCTGATTGGTTGCCAACATTTCAAGCAGGAAATGCTGACAACCATCTTGAAATTCTGCTTCAGCTGAGTCCCAGGAAAAAAGTGAAAAAAAAGAAAAGGGGCCAGGATAGGGACACCCTGACCCCTTAGCTCTGGTGCTCGGGTCCCAGAGAGATCCCGCCAGGGCTTAAAAGCTTTTTTCTGAGATTTTATTTTTTAAAAGAGCAGTCTCCCACCCTTTTGTTTTATGTTACCCACTGGTGCGCCAGGTCCCAAGGGCATTAGGAAAGGAGGGGGGCACATAGGGCTCCCCCGCCGTGGGCTTAAATTAGCCCCAGGGGACCACCACCACCCTGAGTCAATTTATGTTATAGATGTGGGGGCTGCGCAGCCACTCTGTGCCTTGGGGACCACCACCTACCTGAGGAAAAATCCTTTATTTGCATGGGGGTGGCCTGACAACCTCCCCCACGCCCCCAGAGACTACCTCCTCCCCAAGGAGATAGATAAAATATATGCGGGCAGTGAGGCCCCTTGCGCCCAGGGGACCACCACCTTCATGGGGCAAAATGCTTAATTTGTGTGTGGGAGGCCCGACAGCCTCTCCCACAGCCCTGGGCACCACCACCTCCTCAGTGCGATTTATGTTATAGGTGCCAGGGGGCGCACAGCCCCCCCTGCACCCCAGGTACCCCCACCTCCAGAGACAAAAAAAATGTTTGTGTGGGGGAGGACAGGGGACCACCTCTTTCCTGGGGCAATAAATTAAATATGTGTGGGAGGCCGTGAAGCCTCCCATGCTCCAGGGGCCACCACAGGAGATAGATAAAATATGTGCGGGCAGTGAGGCCCCTTGCGCCCGGGGGACCACCATCTTCACAGGACAAAATGCTTTATTTACGTGGGGGAGGCCTGAAGGGACCACTACCTTATGCACAGTTCCCTGTGCCCCAGAGACCACCACCTTTCCAGGGCTTGAACTTAATGTGATGCAGGAGCCGTTTGTCCCCCCACAGCCCTGGGGACCACCATATCCCCATGAAATTAATAAATTAGAATGTGGGGGTACCTGGCGCCCCCCACAGCCCTGGGTACCACCATCTCTCCAGGGCTTTAATAAAATGATGAAGGAGGTGTAGTACGGACTTCCTACCCCAGGGACCACCACCTCCCCAGGACTATTTCCTTGTTGGAGAGGGGGCCGAACGGCTCCCCTCAAGGCGCCATTAATTGCCCTGGGGACCGCCACCCACCACGGCCAGCTCCTGCTATGTCTCAAGGTGCCCACTCTCGGGACTTACCTGTTGGCTGTGGCTTGGTGGCATCAAAAAGCTCCCCCTTCCTGTTAGCAAAGGTTTCCTCTGTTTCCCTGCCCACTGCATGGCTTTTGCAGACAGGGAGCAGCATGTTTTCCAGCTCCCAGTGTGCAAAAGTAAAGCTGGCTCCCGCAGGAGGCGGGGGCGACTGGGACCGCGGGGGCCCTGAGTTATAGTTACCTTAGGCCATGAGTTATAGTTACTTGAGCTAACTCTAACTATAACAGGTGAATTTCTATGGTTTTGTACGTTCAAAATGTGCGCCTAACTATAACATCCCTGTAACCCTTGGTTTTGTTTTGTGAATTTCTATTTTTTTTAAATTCTATTTCCTAACTATAATGTTCCTGCAGCCTTTGTTATTTTTGTGAATTTCTATGTTTTTTTTAACATAAAGTAATTTTCATTACACTACATTAATCCAACCACGACCTTTGGTCGTGCACAGCGGGAGTTCACTGAAGGTTTGCGTGGCCCCCCTCCCCTGGTCAATTATGGCCCTGAGAACCCATCCCCCGGGCCCGGCCTGCTAAAAAAAAATGTTTTTGGGTGGGACGGGGGTCATGGAGACCCCTTACTCTGGCCGATTTTTACCCTGGGGACCCAGGGAAATGAACACAGACACACATACACTTGAACCCTCAAATTTCACTGTATGAGTCAGAGACCTTAACCACTAGGCAAAAAGTGACTCCTTAGCATGTGGTGTCCAGACCTAGCTATGACATTGAACCCAAAGATTTTGAGTAGCAAAAGACTTCAATGTTACATCATTAGGAATGTTTAACAGTCAAAACATTGGAAAATAAACAGACACCCTGCCATGAGATACAATGATTTGAACCTTCCGCATACTGAATGACAGTTCAAGAGCTTTACCATTAGGCCAGAAGTGACTATAGTCTGCTGTTCATCAAAACATAACTATAACATCCTTATTACTTATGACTGGACACTCTTGATATGTTTGGGTGAACCTTCTAGTTTATTTCTCCTCTGTGGCTGTCTTGTGTCTTTTTTAGGGGTAATTGTGTTAGGCAGCCAGCAATTCTGATGGTGGGGTGGTGAAAGTGGCATTCTATTGGAATTAGCATGGCAGATTTAAATTAGAATGCTAAATGTCAACATTTTCAATTTTTGCTGCAGATAGAGGAAGAACTTAAATCAAAGTGCTTGAGTTATATACAGGGCCACTGTAATTATACGGCAGGAAAAGACAAAATTATGAGGCGGGTTGACCTATTTATGTGGCATGAAAAGTCCAGTTAGGAATTTACAATTGCAATAACTCTAACTCAAGTAAATTTTGGACATATTGCATTGCAAATGCTTGTTAATGTCCTGCAAAGTGAATAGGCCTCTGATCCTCAGAGACCTAAGTCAAAAATACAAAGCAGACGTGTATTATACATGCTGTGTTCGAGCTAGCCCTTTACTAGATGTCTTCCCTTTGACGGTGGTCTGTGCGTCCCATCCACAGCCCCATCTCTGCTCTCCCATTCAAATGCCCTCTAAACTCATGTTTCTAATGTCTCTAGGCTACTTTTAATCTATCTTTTCAAATTGTAACAAGTAGCATCTCACCAGTATCCCAGCTTTACCACACAGAGAACATGAGGACAAAATACAGTGAGCGATTTCCCTTCCTTGCCTTGAAATTTCAGCCCAAAAAGCATCAAAGATTTACCTTTGCGCTGTTTCTTGCGACCTTTCACCATTTCGGCTGAAAAAGAGAAAAGGACAGTCTAGAGTTTTCTTTAACATGAGACCTGGCAGGAATAAATTCAGAAACTCCATAACATCTACCTCAGATTAATTGTCCTAAATTCCAATATTGTCTTCATTATTTATGAAAATACATCTGATATGATCTTTTGAGTTTGTAACGTTCCTTGCAGAGCAAAAGACAGCTTCAGACTTAAATGCATACAATATAACAATAGTACTAGAACATTAACATTGTTGATACGAACAAATATATGGATTCACAGTTTGCGTTTTCCACAGTATTGCTCTAAACAATCTTCATTTAGCTAGAACTTGCAGGGATTTGCACAGTGAGATTGTGAACCTTGAGCATGGCTCCACCACTGAAAGCAGCGTCACCGCGATGCCTACAAGCATTTTTTCCTTGCGTTCTGACAAAAAAATGCTGAGATTATGTGTTGCAGGTCTTGGGGTGAATACATTGAGCCACAGTGTGAAGCAGAAAAAAATTTAAGTAATTGGGTTACCGGATAGTAGTTCCACTCGTCGCAATTACAGACATTACCAGAAGTAATCACTGAGAAGTAAAATATTAGCACTTCATGGTGTGAGATTACCATTTAACGTCCCAATAATAGTGTGGCCTTTTGCTACTGAAGAAGCCATGTTGGACAGGAACAATGGGCTTGATGTACAAATAACTGGTCGCAAAATACTGATCACAAATTGTGACTAGCAGTATTGCAAGTAATAACAAATTTTACCTGCTGACCAATGTACTAATAGGTTGGTTAACAAAATTCCAAATCGTAGTGGCCCGGAATCCAACCAAACTCATAAATAATAAAGAGGTAGGTTGCACGCTGTGATGGACAGGTTGGAGGCAATCACAGGGATGGTGGCCTGTTGGGGTCAATTCAATTTCAAATAAGTTTATTCGACAAATGTTGTCATAAAAGCATACATAAATAAAACAAAAGCAATACATTAACCACAAACGAAACATTAAAAAAAGCGTTTAAGACTCAAATAGAATACATGGTGATAGGACCAAATAAAACAGTAAAATACAAGATTTTGTAGTTGAAAGCCAGAAAGAGGAAAGAAAAGAGGTATTGAACCTGTTGGGATATGTTCTGTTCAAAATAAAATCATAAAAACACAAAAATAAAAGCAGCAATAAAATATTTAAAATCACCCAACAGGTCTCAAATGGCTATAGATATAGATCAGCGTCTCAGTCATTGATAAGATGCATTAATTTCCTGTGTCTGAGAAAAGCCCATAAAAATTTAGACATGATGTTGCAAATATATATGGTTGGCAAAGACTGTAAAAACACATAAGCTGGTGGACATTGTATCAAGTCCATGCATCTTAATAATGGCAGCAAAAATAACTTTCTTAGCTAATTAAACTATGTACAAAATAGAGCCGTATGGAAAATACTTTGCTCAGTAGCGATGTCGCACGGGCATTTAGCCATAGGCCTCGACCAGTCACTTGTGGTTGGAAAACTCACCAAGTGGTGGAAAAAATCTAACCTAACCTAACCATGGTTAGAACAAATCTATACTGTTCATTGCTCACCTCCTTTAGGTATAGTTTGCATGCCAGGTGAGGTTAAGATCAACTGTTTTTTAAGAACACTTGGCTTAAGCAGTTCAGCAGGTTCACTAGGTTTGAAATGAGTGGGATCCCTAGTTCCTAGTGGCATACATATGATGGACTACTCTGTGGGAGAGAGAGAAGATACTTCAGAAAGGCATTCTCTGTCATCTGCAGGTAGTCATGATTTACATGCCCCCAAAGGCCTGCCCCATACATGGCTGTTGACATACATTTTGCCTTGTACACTGTTAATAGCTCCCCAGGGGGTTTCTGAAAGTGTAGCCCTCTGGTTTTAATTGCCATCTGCCATGTCCCTTTTACGTCAAACATGATACCCAGATAGGAAAAGGATGTAACATAATCAATTCTAGTACCTTTTATCATGAGGCTGGGGGGTTTCGGTATCACTTTCCCACACCTCATAAGAAATGTCTTGCTTTTATTAACTAATAGCCTCAGTTCTGTCATCTAGGACACAAAGCATGTTAGTAACTGTTGCAGTGCAAGGGTGATATGCGCCATAAGAACAGCATCATCAGCATATGATAGGGTGGGAACGGTCCGGGACCCTATTTGGGGCAGGTTGTTAAAGTCAGTAGATAATACATAAACCAGACTATTAATGTATATGCAGAAGAGGAAGGGTGCCAAAACACAACGTGCCTTACACCCCTCTATATGCTAAAAGGCTGGGTACATTCGCCCATTAGACCATATTGCACTCTGGCGCTGCACCCATGATATGTTTCCCTAAGAAATTATATGATTGGTTGGTCCACCCCCATGTTCCCCATGATTGCCCACAATTTACTATGGATTACGCAGTCAAAACCAGCAATTAAATCAACAAAGACCAAGTACAGTCTCCCTTGTATTATGGTGGGGCATTTCTCGATCAGCATGCTTAGGTTCAAACCCTGTTCCACGGTTCCTACTCCCTCCCGGAACCCATACTGTAAGTCTGATAAGACATTCTTCTCCTGGGCCCATTCTTGCAGTCTGTTCAAGATAACACGACCTGCCACTTTCAGCATTGAATCTAGGAGAGACATAGGACGATAACAGGTGGGACTGTATCTATCTCCCTTTTTAAAAATTGGGACAATAATCGATTCCCTCCAAGACCTCAGTAGGCCAACTTGACAACATGCATTCAGGACTTGAGTAAGCAGTGGCCCCCAGAGGGTTGTGTTGACTTTAAACAGATATACAGTGATGAAATCTGGACCTGGCGCCTTGCCGGCTTTACTTGCATTTAGGGCAGTAATGATCTCATCCAAGGTAAATGCATTTGATTGGGAAAATAACGGGAGCAAAAGAGTCGTTGTCGGTCGCATTGTCTACTGTCACCCTTAACCTGTCTGTACAATTAGAATAAATGGTTGAGAAGTGGGTAATCCAGTCTTCCTCGCTAATGGCCATTTCAAGGCGTGGTCTGGTGTCAGAGTGGAAATAGGGCGAATTAATTACATGCCAAAAAGCTGAAGGGTCTTTACTAATGCTCCTTTCATGCAATTTGTCCCATAATTCTTTTTTTTAATACTGCTTTCGTCTGCATTAAAACATACTTATAGTTTTTCCTAGCAGCCCTGACTTCATTTACACAGCGTGGTCTTTTGTGTAGGGCTAATTTCAGCATGTTATGGGCCTTGGTACAAGGTTCATCAAACCACCCTCTCATCCTGTTGTTGCTGCTGTCCCTACCTGTAGTCATTAGTCCCTCCTTGATGTCCCCAGCAATCTTTTGAAAACTCTCAATGATATCCGTGGGGTCAGAACCCACATCTAGACAATTTTTGAAAGCCTGCGTACATCCACAAATCAATTAAAAAAATAAAACTTTTGGGGCTCAATCTTTGACCAGCGCAGAGTATACCCGTTGAGCATGTTAATACCCATAGCACCCACCATCCAATAGCTGGGGGGAGGTGCTATGGATAAAAAATCATTTGATGCCACATCCAAATCTGTACTGAGAGGAGTATAGCATGCAATTGTGTGGGTGATAACATTTCCAACCCTTGCGGCGTGTCTATTGGTGACCAATAGGTAATCTATCACTGAGTTTTTTCCTTGGCAGTTGAATGTAGTTGCAAATGGGATTGGAGGGCAGCAAATCTTGTTACAGAATACAAGGTCAGTCCTAAGTATAAGTTCATTCAATTGTTCACCAAAGATGGAGTGTGTAAAGTGTGAGTACCCAGCGTTCCCCCTTTAACTTAAACCACAAATATTGTCTGAGCCCCTAGAGTAAACTTCAATAGTAAAATCTCCCCCTATAAGAATATAAAATCCTGGAATTTCCTATTCCTGAGGGCTTTGACATCCCTTTTTATTGGAGTCAAGGCTGTCTTTAGCTCAGCTTTCGGGATGTTATTATAAAAGTTGATTAATGCCAGCACGCATGTAGCTGAAGTCTCGACAACAACAATCTGATGGTAGGGATGCGGTGCCAGCAAAGTTATACTAGATGCCCTCATGGTGTTTGATACGTAGGTACAGATCCACCCTTTGCTCTCCCTGAGTTTGATGGTTCTGCCTGTGGATGAGAGGTTCTAAAACCATTTAGATCGATTGGGTGTACTGCCCATGTTTCTTGCACACAGACTACAGTAAAGCTATTAACAAAATCACACGAATCTGCTATTACCACCTTAGACTGTAAGCCTGCCACATTCCAGAATGCTATCCTAGTCTTCCCCTCAGGGACGGTATTTTCACAATTGACCAATTGGTCCTGCGTAGGTAGGTGGGGTCTATCCAAAAGGGGAGGTAGGGTGCTTTTAAAGACAGCAGTAGAAGAAGTAGTCAAACCAGGGATAGTAATGTCATTTGGAAGGGATGTAAATCAGCAGGGATTACAGATGGTACTCTGAGTCAGTCGTTCTCAACAAGGGTAGAAGAGTTGCCGGCTGAGTGATTGGTGAACCTGGCCCCATTAATCGTGGGAGCCTGGGATACTTAAACTGAATGCAGGAGTACCCTGGTGCTCTTGTCCTTGCGCAAAAGGCCACCAAATAATCAACCAAGCTCCTGTCCATAAGTGTCAGCTCAATCGTGTCAAAACAGGTGTCTGGCCTTCTAACTGCATCGATTATGTCCTCGCATATTATGGAATAACAGCCCCTCACGTGGCAGATCCAGTGGATCGCCTTATTTCTAACAGATTCTCCCCCTTCCCTTTGGGCTGGTAGATGTAATTTAGGGACGTTGACCATTAGGACAGTGTTGTTGGAATTGGACTGATTAGCATTAGACAGACTAGCATGATTTGAAACATTGGCGGTCATTACAACATTGGCGGTAAAAGCCGCGTACCGCCGTGCAGAAGACCGCCAACACACCGCCGCGGCCGCTGAAATCCGCCACAGCTATTATGACCCACAGCTCGGAATCTGCCAAAATTCAGACACCCACACAAGTCCGCCACACCAAAGGTCAGTGATAAACTGACGAAAACAAAACCTCCACCGTCACGCCAACAGAAATACGCCCACACTATCACAACCCACGAATCCACCCGGCGGTCTTTCAACCGCGGTATTCCATTGGCGGTACACACCGCCGCGCTCAAAATACACAAACATTTACAAAACACAGCCACATTGGACAATTCGAAATACACACACCTGCTACACATACACACACCACTCCCACACACACAATACAATATAAAACACACACCCACATCACCCACAAACCCTTACGACAACAAATCATGAACGAAGGCCAGAGAGAGACACCACCATCAACAACACTAGCATCCACAGGCACACAACACCATCACTTCCACACACTGCACACTACACACCACTACATATCAGCACACTTATCACCCCACACACCACCCCACACATCACTTACACCATCCCATGGCACGGCAAAGACACCCTAGGTTCTCGGAGGAGGAGCTCAGGGTCATGGTGGAGGAAATCGTCCAGGTAGAGCCACAGCTATTCGGAGCACAGGTGCAGCACACCTCAATTGCAAGGAAGATAGAGCTATGGCGAAGAATAGTGGACAGGGTCAATGCAGTGGGACAGCACCCAAGAAATCTGGATGACATCAGGAAGAGGTGGAACGACCCACGGGGGAAGGTGCGTTCCGTTGGTCTCAAGACACCACCTGGCGGTTCAGCGGACTGGCGGCAGATCCCCACCTCCTCCCCCACAACTAACAACATGGGAGGAGCAGGTCTTGGCGATTCTGCATCCTGAGGGCCTCGCAGGAGTAGGTGGAGGAATGGACTCTGGTAAGTCAAATCTTAACTATTACATCCCCCACCCTACCTGTATGCCAGCACATACCCCCACCCTCACCCTCACCCCCATCACTCTAACTCCTCACAAATGTCCCAACATCACAAACCACACATCCTAACACCAAGCCCTGCATGCAACAACAAAGCATGGACACCTATCACCAAAGCATGCCCACTGCACATACCCATACACCCCCCTAAACCATCATCACACAAGGTCCCACACTGGAATGCAAGCACTGGGGTACACGGTCACCCACCCATTGCACACCATGACACACACACAGATGTAATAACCATCCTTTTATACCCCTGCAGGACCCCTACCCAACGTCAACGGACAGGAGGGTCCACACATGTCCACACCACCAACAGAAGAGGCCCACAGTAATGAGAGCACCTCTATCCAACTGGATCTAGATGACCAGCCCGGCTCATCGGGGACCTCGGGACAGTCGGTTCCCCACACCCAGTCACAGGCCACCACAGAGCTTCCCCCCTCTGGAAACACCAGCACAGCACCCACCCAGCGGGCCCATACCTCTGTCCCCAGGACACGTCAATCAGCTGTGTGTCCACCACTACAGGGAACCCAGGCTAACCCACCACCCCAACAACAACAGGGACCTGGGGGCAGTGGTAGTGGGCACACGGTCCAGGGGACGGAGGCCCAGGAACACAGGGGAACTGGGAGGGCTGCTGTGCGACAGGGGGCGGACAGGCCCTGGGAACCCACTCTCCACGAGGCCCTCTCCTCCATGATGGGAGCCTACCACCACTCCCAGGAGACAATGGCAATGGTACTGGCCAAGTTTCAGGAGACCCAGCGCCTACAGGAGGAACAGTATATGGGCTTCAGGGAGGAACTCAGAACCATCAATTCCACCCTGGGCACCATCATAGGGATGCTGAAGGAAGTACTCAACACCAGGAGGGACACTGTGGCACTACAAGGGGCCCATGACACTAGCATGGACGATGAACTGCCCACCACCTCCGCAGGCGCTAGTGGACAGGAGGCACCGCCACAGGACCACCACACCAGCACCCCACCCCCTGCAGAGGGAGAACCCCCTCACAAACGGTCCCTGAGATCCAGGACAAAGACAGAGAACGATGCCAAGACCGCCGCCAAGAAATGAGACCACCCTGATTGTCATCCTACTGTCCCACTTTGTCACCCTGTCCATCCTTAAACTGCCCCAGCTCCACTTCCTATGCCCATATGGGCAATGCACCTGTGAGACTAATAGACTGGACTCTGCCATGGACATTCCTCCGCCATCACCCCTCACCACTCACCATTTTACAACCCCCTCCAATATTGAGCACTTAAATAAACACCCTTAAAGCACAAAACAATCTGGAGTCTGTCTGTGATTTCAGAATACTGTATTAGCAATAATTGTGGCAAAAAGCTTTTTTATTGGTAATGTCAACATACCTATGTCACACAGCTCTATTCCATGAGGAATCAAAGCAGATGTCACACAGTGGGACCCACATCTGTGAAATCGTAAGGGAAAGTGACAACTCAGTGACCATACACTGGGTGAAAACGACAGACAGTAGAGAGGTAGTAGTGTTTAAGTACATGTAGTAGGCAGGTTTGTATGCTTACCTGTGTGTCACTGTAAATATTGCTGGATCACTGAGTCCCTGTTGTCCATGTCTTCTTCCTCTTCTTCCTCGTCTTCACTGTCCACAGGCTCCACAGCTGCCACAACACCGCCATCTGGACCATCCTCCTGCAGAAAAGGCACCTATCGTCGCAAAGCCAAGTTGTGAAGCATACAGAAGGCCATGATGATCTGGCACACCTTCTTTGGTGAGTAGAATAGGGATCCATCTGTCATATGGAGGCACCTGAACCTGGCCATCAGGAGGGCGAAGGTCGCTCGATCACCCTCCTAGTTCGCCCATGGGCCTCATTGTAGCGTTCCTCTGCCCTTGTCCTGGGATTCCTCACTGGGGTCAGTAGCCAAGACAGATTGGGGTAACCAGAGTCACCTGCAAATGGCGAGGGACAACTGTTAGACACACACTAACCTGTATGGATATCCCCAGACCCAGACAACCATTCCCACTTACTAGCTTCCAGGTGCTCACCTAATAGCCACACACGGTGCCTCTGGAGTTGACCCATCACATAAGGGATGCTGCTATTCCGCAGGATGTAAGCATCATGCACTGAGCCAGGGAACATGGCATTCACATGGGAGATGTACTGGTCGGCCAAACATACCATCTGTACATTCATCGAATGATAACTCTTCCGGTTTCTGTACACCTGTTCACCCCTGTGGGGGGGGGGGTACCAAAACCACATGTGTCCCATCAATGGCACCTATGATGTTGGGGATATGTCTTAGGGCATAGAAATCACCTTTCACTGTATGCAAATCCTCCACCTGAGGGAAAACGATGTAGCTCCGCATGTGTTTCAGCAGTGCAGACAACACTCTGGACAACACGTTGGAAAACATAGGCTGGGACATCCCTGATGCTATGGCCACTGTTGTTTCAAATTACCCACTTGCAAGGAAATGGAGCACTCACAGCACCTGCACTTGAGGGGGGATTCCTGTGGGATGGCGGATAGCTGACATCAGGTCTGGCTCCAACTGGGTACACAGTTCCTGGATTGTGGCACGGGCAAGCCTGTATGTGATTATCACATGTCTTTCCTCCATTGTCGACAGGTCCACCAACGGTCGGTACACTGGAGGATGCCGCCATCTCCTCACATGTCCCAGCGGACGGTGCCTATGAAGGACAACAGCGAGCACAGAGTCAAACAACTCAGAGGTACGTACCCACAGCTTACACAGAACACCATTCATAATCTAAAAAGTGGCCTGTATGTGTGTTGAGTCTAGGCCTAGGTATGTGTGACACAGTTGAAATTGTAGGCATGTGGGCCCCTGAAATGGTGGCTGCCTGACCTGTAAAGTGGGACAATCGGATGTGAGGTAACTGCGCTGGCGTTGTACACCGTTGCGGTAGGCGGTCGAAGACCGCAGCGCAATGCTGCATTGGTTAACGTTGGACCCTATGGGCCCCAGGAGCCAATGATGATGTACGGCGGCGGTGACGGTACGCACCGCCGCGGACGTGACCGCCATTTTCAATCTGTTCAATCACTCGATACCTGATCTTCGACAGGAGAAGACCTACACTGCAAGTGCTGCTGTGACCTCGGTCTGGAAGAGACAATGGCTCGAGTGTCTGGGGAAAGGGCCCCTGCCTTCACATCGGAGGAGTTGGAGAAACTCGTGGACGGGGTCCTCCCCCAGTACACGCTACTCAATGGTCCTCCAGACAAACAGGTAAGTACACTGGGAGCATGCTGTATGGGCTATTCCTGTGTGGAGAGGGGTGGATGTAAGAAGGAAGGGGGGAAAGTACGGCGTGCATGAAACGACGGTGAGTGCATGTGCCACATGGCAAGGGTAGGGGTGGGGGCCAATCACTTTGACGGTGCAGTTGGTAATAACTTTCTCTTCCCCCTGTATAAATCATGTAGGTCAGCGCCCACCAGAAAAAACATATTTGGCGTGCCATCGCCAAGGACGTCTGGACCCTGGGGGTCTACCACAGACGGAGCACCCACTGCCGGAAAAGATGGGAGGATATTCGCCGCTGGAGCAAGAAGACGGCGGAGGCTCAGCTGGGGATGGCGTCCCAACGTGGGAGGGGTGCCCATCGCACCATGACCCCCCTGATGTTCAGGATCCTGGCGGTGGCGTACCCGGAGTGGGATGGGCGCTTGAGGGCATCACAGCAGCCACAAAGGGGTGAGTACACTAGCATTCTGCTGATTTTGCGCGCAGTGGAGGTGTCTGGGTGGGGGAGGTGGGCTGTGGGATTCCCTAGGCCAGGGCGAGTTCCGTAGGCAAGGTCCCTCCGTAAGGCAGGCCATGTGGCACCCCACCGCACCTCTGTAGAGTGCCAAGTACACCTAGTCATGCCCCTGTGTCATCCATGTGTGCAGATGTCGTCCATAGCCTAGTAGGCCATTTCCCAGGAATTGAACAGTGGAGCCCAAGATCGCGGCATAGTGCAGGGGGCTTCTGTGTCTGTCGTGTCCGCCAACGGCAGCGGTAATGCATGCACTCAACATGTCTTTCTTCTGTCGTCCCCCCCCTTTTTGTGGTCTCCCTGTTCTTGTGGGCATTAGCATCATCAGGCGGAGGAGCAGTGGCACCGGAGCACGAGGGGGCTGCATCCCACATGGCCATTGAGGGCCACACTACGGAATTGGACTTCAGCAGTGGGACGGAGGGTGACGGTAGCTCCACAGCGGGGACACGGCGGGGGCATTCGCCCGTGTCCGCTCACCCGGGAGGGTGGGCATCACCTTCACCCCAGGCACCTCAGGCCCTGCCCCAGTCACCCCTGCTGCCCTCAGTGAGGAGGCCATTGACCTCCTCAGGTCCCTCACTGTTGGGCAGTCTACCATTTTTAATGCCCTCCAGGGTGTAGAAAGGCAGTTGCAACAAACAAATGCATTCCTGGAGGGCATTCATTCTGGTCAGGCGGCCCTTCAGCGAGCTTTTCAGACTCTGGCCTCAGCACTGATGGCAGCCATTGTCCCTGTGTCTAGCCTCCCCCCTCCAACTTCCTCCACCCAGACCCAATCCCCTGTACCTCAGCCTATCCCAAGCACACCTACAGACCAGCATGCACACACGTCAACACACAAGGGAAGCTCAGGCAAACATAAGCACCACACATCCCACAGGCACTCATGCAAGCATTAGACACATGCAGACACACCAACATCCACTGCCTCCACTGTCCTCCTCGTCTCCCTCCTCCCTCCCTGTCTCGTCTACACTCACACCTGCATGCACTACCTCTACAGCCACTACTACCATCACCAGCACACCCACCACCACACCCGCTCACATGCAGTCACCACCCCCACTACCATTCACACGTCCCCTGTGTCCTCTCCCAATGTTTCTGTGACGCCCCCTCCCAAGATACACAAACGCAGGCACACACCCACCCAACAGCCATCCACATCACGACAGCCTCCAGCGCATGCACCTTCACCCAAAGTCCGCAAACGAACACCTCCTACAACCACAACCTCTTCCTCCACTCCCAAACCCCCTCCAGCTACCCGTCCCAGTGTGTCCCAAAAACTTTTCCTGTCCAACCTTGACCTCTTTCCAACACCTCCCGCACCCCGTCCATCTCCAATGTCCCGAACTAACACCTCAGCCACAACATCTCCGGGACCAGTGGTGCCTGTAGTCACCAGAATCTGGAGTGTACCAGCCACCAGGGCAGCCAGTGTGGCACGGAGCCACAGCACAGACACTCCCCCACCTGTGAAGCATCAGAAGTTGCCCAGTGCCCGGCGGGAGAGGGGGAAGACTCCAGCCACCAAAGCCGCTCCCAGGGGTACAGGTGGGAGTGTGAAGTCAGCTGCGACACCTTCCAAGGTGGGTAAGGGGCACAAGAAAGTCAGCAAGTCTGGGAAGAGCAGATCCCAGCTGCCCAGGAGGCCACCGCCAGCATCAGCCCAGCTGCCCAGGAGGCCACCGCCAGCATCAGCCCAGTTGCCCAGGAGGCCACCGCCAGCACAAGCCCAGCTGCCCAGGAGGCCACCGCCAGCACAAGCCCAGCTGCCCAGGAGGCCACCGCCAGCACCAGCCCTGCTGGGCCATGAATGACCGCCAGCAAATGCCCCACTGGGCCATGAAGACCGCCAGCAAAAGCCCTGCTGGGCCATGAAGGACCGCCAGCAAAAGCGCTGCTGGGCCATGAAGGACCGCCAGCAAAAGCCCCGCTGGGCCATGAAGGACCGCCAGCAGCTGAATCACTGCAATGGAGACCGCCGCTCCAAGCACTGCTGAACAGGGCACCGTCGTCTCAAGAACCGCTGAACAGCGCACCGCCGCCTCAAGGACCGCTGAACAGGGCACCGCCGTCTCAAGAACCGCTGAACAGGGCACCGCCGTCTCATGCACCACTGAACAGGGCACCGCCGCCTCAAGAATCGCTGAACAGGGCACCTCCGCCTCAAGCACCTCTGAACAGGGCACCGCCAACTCAAGAACCGCTGAACAGGGCACCGCCGTCTCATGCACCGCTGAACAGGGCACCGCCACCTCAAGCACCGCTGGCCCATGAGCGCCAAGGGCACTGACGCTACTGAGTCCGTCACGGGCAGAATGAAGCACTCTGGGCACCATGTCCCCTCCAAAACCAGTGGAGAGATCCATCCAATACCTCTGTCCTTAGCAGGATGAAGCACTCTGGGCACAATGCCCCCTCCAAAACCAGTGGAGAGATCCATTCACTACCTCTGTCCTTAGCAGGATGAAGCACTCTGGACACCATGCCCCCTCCAGAACCAGTGGAGAGATCCATCCACTACCTCTGTCCTTAGCAGGATGAAGCACTCTGGGCACAATGCCCCCTCCAGAACCAGTGGAGAGATCCATCCACTACATCTGTCCTTAACAGGATGAAACACTCTGGGCACCATGCCCCCTCCAGAACCAGTGGAGACTGCTATCCACTTGAGAGACTGTGGCTTTGCACTCCCCAGGATGGAACAGTGGGCAACCCACCCACTGTATAGACTTGAGAGACTGTGGCTTAGCACTCCCTAGGATGGAACAGTGGGCAACCCACCCACTGCATAGACTTAAGAGACTGTGGCTTTGCACTCCGCAGGATGGAACAGTGGGCAACCCACCCACTGTAGAGACTTGAGAGACTGTGGCTTTGCACTCCCCAGGATGGAACAGTGGGCAACCCACCCACTGTAGAGACTTGAGAGACCGTGGCTTTGCACTCCCCAGGATGGAACAGTGGGCAATCCACCCACTGTAGAGACTTGAGAGACCGTGGCTTTGCACTCCCCAGGATTGAACAGTGGACATGTGGCCCCCTCGTGGATTTGGCGTCGTGCACTCAACCGGCTGAGGTGCCCCCCTTTCCCCTCCCCCTGAGGTGCCTGTTTTGTTGCTCTCTGATGCCCCTGCAGTGTTCTCTCCATCATAGTCGGGGATCTTGTGTGGGCCTCAGCCATACCGTGTGGGCCCAGTGTTCCACTGACTTGATTGGAACACTACCTGGACTACTATGCTTGGTATATATTTTATACATGGTGTATATATATATTTTTGCCTACTTGATTTTAATATATTACAATGGTTACACTCATTTTCTATTGTCTTTGCATTCTTCTGGGGGGGTTGGGGGGGTAACTGTGATGTATCAATATGCATTAGTGTGTGTGTTGTAGTGGGTGAGGGTGGGGTTGGGGTGTTGCGTGTGTGTGTCACTGTTTTTCCCCTCCCCCCTCCCCTGTGTCGTAGGTGCAGTATTCATCGTGGTCTTCGCCGCCGCGTTCGTGCTCCTGGTACAGGAGCAGGAAGACCATTGCAGGGAGAATTTGGAATTCCGGGTCCATGGTGTCCTCGTTCCTTGTGGGGTGTGTAGAGGTGAGCGTTTTCCCTTCGGATTCCTGTTTCCGCCGTGTTTTTATCCGCGGTGAATCCGCCCCGGAAAAGGTGGCGGATTGGTGGGTTGTAATAGTGTGGGTGGTACATTGTCTCCCGCCTGTCTGTTGGTGGTGACCGCCGCGCTGTTTGTTTGTACCGCCGTGTTGGTCGGAGTGTTATAGCGGCTGTCTTTGTTGGCGGTTTCTGCCACGGTCGTAATTGCAAAATGTTTACCGCCGGCCTGTTGGCAGTCTTACCGTCGCTTTAACACCGTCCGCCAGGGTTGTAATGACCACCATTATCTTTTATTGGTCTAGCAGATTGGTGGAGAAGTCTTGGATTGTCCTCACAATCAACCAGAAGATTGTCTATCCTATCCATTACACAGTTACTTGCTGCATGCTTTGGCCGTTTGTGTTTTTTCCTGTGTGCCACCACAGCCTCACCCTTGGTCGCTTTCCTTTTACCCATCACAATTGCTTTCACCAGAAGGGGAACCCTTAAAGGTAAAGTAAGTCAACAACAAAGCCGTCCCAAAAGGCTATGACAAGACACTCACACTTGCAAAGTCTGCTTAGTAATAGATGTTAGGGGGGTAGCCCAGCCTCCTTCGGGCTCCAACAGGTGTGAACGGGCCTGCCCTTGGCCTGGGCACGTCCCGCGCTGCGGAGTGCCCCCTAGCGCTTTATAGTGCTTGCTGGTCTGGTCAAGTGGGAGCAGGTGCTGTAAAAAATGGCTGCCTCCTGGGGTCACAAAGCAGTCCAGGATATGTAGTCCCTCTAGGAATGGTTAGTGCATCCCCTGAGGTCAGTAGGCCACCATGTCTGTGACTGCTATTAAATAAAGCAGCCTTTTTTAGGGTTGAGCCTGCGTTGCATGCCCTCGCGCATGCGTATCGCAGTGAGACTCTTTTGTATTTAGAAAAGGGCTCGGAGCCCTGTCAACTTCACGTCAGTGTTTTTTATTGGTTCAAGGGCTTCCCTAATAAAATCTGCTTTCTTTCATTAGTCGAAGCCACGCATATGTCATGCCTTTTCCGGTGGCTAGCCCTCCTCGAGCGCAGCGACCAAGTACAGAAAACATGCAAGGCTCACTGTTTTCCATCGGGCTTGTGGACTTTTTTTTCTCTAATTTATGAGCATGATCTCGCTGGGCAGAAGTCGAGCGCTTTACATACTTGATTTCACTTTTTCGGGTTATGTACATAAATGCACTTTTGCCCGATAGGTGAAAAGTCGGGTTAAGAGTTTACAACGCGTACAGCTCTAACATGAGCAAACGCGAGACCCGTTGCATTGTAAATGCTTGTTTATAAATCCAGCCCAGTTTTCCTTAAGGAAATGGGACTTTGTTTAAAAAGAAAAGCTTTTTTTTGTTTGAGAATTTGCAGTGATCCCGTGGACCACTGCCTATCACCCAACAAACTTTTTTTTATTCACAAAGGTGAAAGGATCCCAAGGGGTCCTCTTCCCTTTGTGAATGGGCTACTGCCTTCTTTCAGGTGTCATAACTTTCAATGTCTTGTGGCCAGATTTTGGTAACAAAGCACTGATGCACAGAATACCGATTTAGGATTTGGGAGAGATGGTATAACATGCCCTGACCACATACTGAGTCAGTCACCATTAGGAGTCGGAAAAACGTTTCCAACACATAACTTGGGATTAGAACATCTGAAAGTGCATTTTACAGTCCCAAATACCGAATAAGAGCATCTGTAATCAATAAACGTGTTTAATATGTCTGGCTCTATGTTTGCACTGATTAGTCCCTACAAAAATGATGCCTCATAAAAACAATATTAATGGCTGTGGGTACAACTATTACCACTGTAAATAACTGATGCAGCTTGAGGCTCTAAACTCGATAATATTGCATTTTTAACTTCTACACTCCACAGCCAGACCTGTTGCATGTTTCATTTGCAATCCACTAGTCAGATTCTTTCACAAGACTCTCACAGCTAATCTCCAAGCCTGGCCCTCTTTAATTTCAGTATCTACATTATAATGTTGATTTGATGTTCAGACTGGGACTTTGCATTAGTTTTCTAGTGCTAATCCATGCAGCTGATAACACTAAAGCATCAGGGAGATTTCAGCCTTGCTACTGTACATATAGGGGGTCATTCCGACCCCGGCGGTCAAGGACCGACGGGGCCGGGGATGCGGGAGCACCGCCAACAGGCTGGCGGTGCCCCGCAGGGCATTCTGACCGCGGCGGTTTGGCTGCGCTCAGACAAGGAAAACCGGCGGTCTCCCGCCGGTTTTCCGCTGCCCTGGGAATCCCCCATGGCGGCGCAGCTTGCTGCGCCGCCATGGGGGATTCCAACCCCCTCACCGCCATCCTGTTCCTGGCGGCTCCGACCGCCAGGAACAGGATGGCGGTGAGGGGTGTCATGGGGCCCCTGGGGGCCCCTGCAGTGCCCATGCCAAAGGCATGGGCACTGCAGGGGCCCCCCATAAGAGGGCCCCACTTTGTATTTCAGTGTCTGCTTTGCAGACACTGAAATACTCGACGGGTGCCACTGCACATGTCGCACATACCCACTCCGCCAGCTCCATTCGGAGCCGGCTTCCTCGTGGGGAGGGGTTTCCCGCTGGCCTGGCGGGCGGCCCTCTGGCGGTCGCCCGCCAGCCCAGCGGGAAAGCCATAATGGCCTCCGTGGTAGCGGCCATTTGGCGGCTCCCTCCAGGCGGGCGGCTCCTGCCGCCCGCCGGGCTCAGAATGAGCCCCATAGTCTTGAAGCCACTTCTCATGCACAGAAAACACAGATCACAGGGAAGAATGTACACACAGATATCCAGAAACCTAGTATACAAAGCTTAAACATTCCAACATAATCACCTTTCAATACTTCCCCTGAACAAATAAATACCTCTAATGCATGCTTTAAATGGAAATATAAAAGTGCAGGTAATCACTGTAGGAGAGTGGAGTATTATGCCAGTGATGCTGGTTAAGTCTCACTATGCAGTACTCTTATAATATCCTAAACTGGGTCCTATGGAGTAACACTAATATATCCATACCTCAGACCTGATAGTGTGGCACAGAGCAGTCAGACTTTACCAGAGAAACATGTGTTAAGCACTTCAGAGCTCCAGCATGGGCGATGTGTAAATGACACAACTTTATGGAAATCCAGTGCCAAATTATAAAAATAAAGCAGGTATTGATATAAATTTAGACACCAAAACAAACACAATTAGGTAAGTATAGACAGAGTTATGGATTTTTAAAGGAAAAATTAACCAGTGCATTTCACTCCTGCAAAACTTTACTGTGGCATTCAATAGAGAAATGGGCTAGTGGCTAACGGCCAATTGCAAGTTGAGTCCATGAGAACCCACTGAGTGGTAAGGTGAGGCTGGCCCTATGGCCAGGTCAGGAAAGTCTGCATATTTATACCTGGCTGGTACGGCCCGGGTGCATAGGTGCTCTGACTGTCCGTGGTGCTAAACGGGAGTTCAGCGGATGCTAGACTTGCTGCTTTGATGGTGCTGGTGAGGAAGGTGATGAAAAATCTCGACAACTAGGGCAACTGGTTGAAAATGTTGTGGAGTTTCTTCGAGGCACAGCCTTGAACAAAGTAGGTAGTAGCCGGACTGGCCACCAACATGCGCCTTTATGTACTTTGACATCCTGCGGTCCAAGGTAGAATAGAAGCCCCCTGCCTAAAACTTGCTGGAGGCCAGGACTACATCTCCCACAATACTCTGGACCATTTGCTTTTGGGCGATCCCTCAGTGGACCTGTGATTTGCCTGTGAGATTCAGGGGACTAGTACCTCTAATCCAAGGGAGTTCTGGAATTGCCTTTGTTGCTTAAAGATGTGCCTCTTGCTTTTGGAACCCATCTTTATTTCAGGACGAGTCACAGTCGTCAGTTGCAGGGTGGTTGCCACAGTTGCAGGGTACTGCACCTTTGCTTTGTGCAGGCCCCTAAAGCAAAGACTCAGGTCTTTTCTTCGTCCTTCATTGCAGGTCGAATCAGATCTGAGGTTCTGGTGTCAGGGATGCACCTTAAATCCTAGATTTAGGAGTAATAGGGGTGTGGCCGTGAGTGGCCAATGTGTTACTAGTGCCAGAGTCTAATCTGCCCCTGAGGTGAACACATCCAGGGGTGTGTGCCACTACTTCTACCCAGAACCCTCTATTCCACCACTTTTCAAAGTGACAGAACCCATCCTCAGCTGTATACACCAGGTAGCCTTTTGGGGGTGTACCCCTCCTGACTACCTAATTTTCCCAGTCGCCGGGTGCAAATGTGCCCTAGGGGCAAGGGAATGGCTTTGCTCTTATTTAGAAGTCAGCCTGATTGCATATCGGAGGTGGTATGGGCTTTGAGGCTAACCGCCTCAAAGCCCACTCACTAGCCATCCTGTCAGGGAGTGAGGTGACACCTCCCACCCAGGCAGGCCTTTGTTTCAGACTCCTGGGAGTGTTCACACCTCCAGGCAGGGAGTCATATACCTGTTTTGGTGGCAAAAGCTGCAGGCTGTGAACCAAGACACGGGAAAGGCTGGGGCAACCAGCTGGGCAACCTCTAAGGTAGCTGCCTAGGTACATGTCACATTAAGTCTGACTTTGGAATAAACTCAGGCTTAATGAGACAAGTTATTTGATACCAAACATGAGATATTTCAGTGTGACCATATTAGAGCCTGCAAACTCGAAAAGCCTAGATGCCAACTCATGTTATTCGATGACCCCTTGTCACTTAAAGTGGCCCTTGATGGAAAGGGGCTACTATAGGGACATATAAGCTTGCACTTATATGTCCACATCTTTAATATGATGCACCTTGCCTCCTGGGCCCCGGAGGCCTATGTTAGGGTTGACTGGAATATATTTAAAAAAGTGTTTTGACCTTGCAATACACGGTGAGGGCAAAGTCGATTTGGAGTCGTTTGCACTCTTCCTGCAATCTGCAATGGCAGGCTTACTCTCATCTGTTTAATTGGGTCATGCAGGGTGGCACAAACAGTGCTTCGGACCCTGGTGACCCCCCTTTAACTCCTATGCCCTGGGTAGCACTGGTGCACCTTACCAAGGTTTTATAAGGGAGTTAAAGTCCTTGCCAATTGGGGATACCAATTCACGTGCATCATATTAACGGAGAGGGCACTCGCCCAGGAGCCTGGTTAGCAGGCTCCAGTGCACTTTCAGAGTCAAAACCATCAGCACCGGGGCAGAAAGTATGGGGGTGACCATACAAAAAAGATGCTTTCCTACATTCACTATTCAGAGTACCTGTTTGCTCCTGATAAGTGACAGTTCTCTCCCATTAAGTGTATTGCAGCAGTGCTGAGAATTGCAGGTACTCTTCCTTTGAAATTAAAGAAGCGCAGGTACACAGTGCCGGACCTGACCATTTAAAGGACTGCTCCTATGTTAAACTGAGCCAGTGTCATTGTAAGTTAAATGTATTTCCCAACAGGTGTTTTAGGACAATGTATTGTGTCAAATGTATGGCAGTGGAGTAGTTATAGTTGTAAAAACTGAAAAAGGAAGGAAAGAAACCTTCCAACCTGACGTTGGTTATTTTTTAGATTTTCTAAGTATAGCGCTTAATTCAGCTCTGAGGATCCATCAAGGCGTTAGGAAGTGAAGCGAAAAGGAGTTAAGGGAGGGAAAGTAGCTTTGAGAATATAAGGAATTTTCTTAAAATACTCATACTTCAGTTACGGTAGAGTAGTAGTACATGAAGGGTAGCCTGTCTTATTTGTCTGTACTGCCAGATAGTAAATTGCATCTTGTAAACTTCTGTTCGTTAGACTTTGGACAACCATCTTCGACAGGAATAGAGATTTGACATGATAGAGATGGAGATGGCAGAGGTTATGACCAGGATAAGAAATACATGGAGAGCACAGTAGCTTGTCAAGGAACTATTTTGTGAAGGAGAAACTTTAGACATAAAGGCCCGTATTTATAATTTTTGTAGCGCCGCATTTGCGTCGTTTTTTTACGCTAAAACGGCGCAAACTTGCAAAATACCATTGTATTTTGTAGGTTTGCGCCGTTTTGCGTCAAAAAGCGGCGCAAATGAGGCGCTAAAAAAAGTATAAATACGGGCCAAAGAGACTTTCAAAAGTGACAGCTGGTGGGTCTAAACAGCCGTGCAGTCTGGGTAAAAAGTGACGAAAATGTAGACCCCGCTTTAGGGTGACTCAGAGGAGAATTTAGCTTTCTGTGAGGGTTCTGCCTCGCTGTTAATTTCTAAGGGAGGTTTCAAATTATTTATGATGGAAGAAAATTAAGGCATCGGTGACATATGCAGAAAATACAATTTGTTGGCTAAAATAAAAGGCGGTTGAAAATAATTCTGGGGAGACATTTTGACTCTTTCTGACATCTACTTCAAATGGGAAGAAAGCAAAACTGGGGAAACTGCATGGAAAAGAATATGTCTGAAGATGGAAAGCTTGACAGTAAATTATTTAAAACAAAAACAGAGGAAGACGTTTAGTTGAGAAAAGTGATTGATACCTGTTGTAGCATATAGGGTAAAGTTCATGTCAGCAAAGGCAATGCTGGTGTCTTTGACAGAGCATGGATTTTGGGTAAGTAGTTTAATTGGTTAATTCAGAGTGTAAAACTGAGATAAATTAATATTTAAATCATGATATGATGAATCCTGCTGTTCAGGTAGATATGGTGGAGCCAATGAATGTGTTAAATGTGGGTCAACCTTGGTTTGTCTGGTGGCAAAGATAAAAATATCGACAGAGGAACGATATGTTATGTTCTTTTGGTCTATTTTCATCGGGGGTTTCAGCTGGTGGCCAACAGATCGTGTTGCTCAATAAATGAGTGAGTGAATAAGGCTTTCCTTAGCGAGAGAGACTTTTCACACGAGATGGATGTACCATAACCTCCACTAAAAGATTGCTTGACTCTCAACATGGATCCAGATTTAAGACGTTTTAAGTTCTGTTGGGAGCAGAATACAAGAAAGGGCTACGATTAAGGCCTTGAGCAATGTCACACAAAATGCTAGATATCATTGAGTCTTTGGTATAGATTTTTGATATGGCTGAGAATGTTGAGAGTAAAGGAGAGCATCAGTGAAGTGCGGCATACTCCTAGCATTCATTCAATCACCTGCCATCTTCAATCAATAGAGGAAACCACTGGACGTACTCCTAGGATGCAAGAGCTCTAATAGGCATCAGTAAGCACATGATCCACAGCTTTATTCAAAGGACTCATCTGGCAGAACATCAACCACTGAAAGAGTTGCTTCTCCGCTATTCATAGCTGGATGTCAGAGGTCTATATCAGGCTGGACACACTTTAATAAATGTGTTTGGTTTTATCGCATTTGACAACAAATGAGAGCAAACAAAAGAGTGGCTCACTGCCATGAACTTTGGTAGCTACACCTCCAACTTGCTAAAACGTTAAATCCCACAGATTCTGTACCAATTGAAGGCACAAACAGACTGGCACCAGCTCTCACTTCTCTGCAAAGGATATGCCGTAGAGCACGACTTCAGAGCTGCTCTCCAGGCCTTGAGCCTGTCACACAAAGGCATCAGCAACAGTATGTCTGAAGGCATCCATGCATCCACCTCCTACCATTAAAAGAGTTTTTGATGCAGCAGCAACATTCTTCGAGGGACTGAGAAAATACAGTTCAGAAACTACGTTAACCCTCCTGCCCCTACACCCTGTATCGAAGCTTAAACTACCTTCAGGATCTTATGAGCCAATTTCAAAGCTCTCCCAACCAACCCATCACCCTTGTCAGCAGACAAGATCAAGATTTTGAGAGTATGCTGATTAACAGAGTATGAAGGTGAACAACAGATGTATGTCCACGAGGGGTGGCTTGGATTCTGATTTTAAGTGACAACGTGCAGGTTCGCCGCCCTCTTGCCCCCACCCCGAGCAACCCAAAAAAACAAGTGATGTCAGTAAAGACCATATAAGAGCCAGTGGGAGACATGAGAAGACATGGAAGTTTATTCAGTACATTCAGCTAGGTGTGTAATGGCTAGTAAGGCCTATCTGCCTAAAGGTAGATATTCTAAAAACAGCTGTTTAGTCCTCTGCTTCCACACAGTACACTTTTTATTTGATAAAAGTTGACCATCTTATTTCAGTGGCCGCCTATGTGGGCCCTTATTTATTTATTAATTCAATTGCATGGTCTGTATAACAAAAGCAAGTTTCCTTGCAGCACCTCAGACGACAGATCACATAGCGTAAATTTGGTGGTGGGCAATTCTGCTACAACATTTGCACCTATTAACCAATGCAAAATGGTATGTGCACCAAAATATCTTGGAATACAATTACATTTTTACACCAGTAGGTGAAACGTTATAGAACTGCAGTGTACAATCTATAAACTATATTATCAAGCTCCATAACTCTATAACAGATAGGATAGAATGATCGTTTAGATGTTCTCATGAAAATGCAGTTGTCAGCTCATGTGATCTTGTTTCTATCTGCCCTGTAGGGCAATGGCTCTAAACATGTGGTCCGGGGACCCCTGGGGATCCGCGAATCCTTCTCAGAGGGTCTGTGACTGCTTAGCAAATTTCATCATCTGTGTATTTGTTTGATGAATTCTTGTTTCTAGATTTTTGTGTATTGTTTTGTGGTTAAAATCATTAAAAATGATTATGTTGGGGTTCCTGGCTTTGAGTAATGACTCAGTTGGGGTCTCCAGGTTTCAATAGTGATTAAGTGGCCGTCCTGGCTTCTAGCAGTGATTAAGTGGGGGTCCAAAGAAGTCAAAATGTTAAGATCCACTATCCTGGGGCGATTTGTAAAAGAAAACAAACATCTTTCAACTCTTGTTTATCATATACTTGTGGCTGATTAGTGAACTGCAGCTTTTTTGTTACAATTCGAATTTGTCATTTACCGATTTGCTGCAACAAAGTTGACTGAAGAAACACTTCACAAAATATTTCCAGATTTTTTTTTTGTTTTAGTTAAACCTTTTAAAAATGTGTAATATTGCCCCATTTATTCAAAATTGTGACTTCTTTTGGACATTAATTGTCAGCAAGTACCAACGCACTCCTTATTGGCCCATAAAATTGTAGAAATAACACACCAGAAGAATATATAGATATCAGTACAACTACTAGTCAATCAAAGGAAGCCTCCAACAGATCTCAGTGTGCATACATTTGTCAGTCAGTACCAATATTTTACCCAGGGTGCTTATATCAATACTACGTTGAGATTAAAGTAATGAATACAATTGCGGCCACTTTGCTATTCAAAAACAAAACTGCAAGAAGCAAATCCTCAGTCATAATGTAAACTTACTTTTTGTGAACTATTTAACTCAACACCCCAGGAGTGAAATTCCATTTGCTTCTAGACTGATCTATAAATTCAAATATTTTGCTATTTAAAAGCATGTGACTGTTTAGAGGCACAAGAAAAGTAATTACAGAAAATTGAATAAATAGAATCTCTTTCAGATATGTTGCCAAAATAACTATTTTGAAAACAAAAATAACATTTCCTCACATTATAAATGATAGACTTCACAACAATTAACACATTAAGGAGGGGTAATATGACTGACACTATGTGAGGCTCTACTGGCTGAGAGTGAAATCCTTCAACAATCCTCCTCATCAGGGATTGGTTCAGTGACTGCAGGGAGACCGGGCCACCAGCTTGCCCGCCAGATTCAACAAGCCCCGGACTCCTGAAATTGAGCAGAGCAGGGAGTGGCTATAGACCAGACAGAGTGCCAGGCCTTGTGCTGGTGGTGGTGAGGAGGTTCCTAGAGTGACACTGGGAGGCTGAGACTGTTGAGGATTCGAAACGTCGACATAAATTGTGTGTGGATTGATGTTTTATAATTCAGTGACTTCAAGACTCCTGGTTTGAAGGAGCCTATTGGAAGTTCACGCCCAATTTTTAACCATATTCTCTGTATATATTGTACATAACACTGGCACTTTTTTGCATCACAATATTCACTTTCACTGTGTATTTATGTTTAGGAGCACCTATGACTTACTAATAATAATTATAAGGAATCTGTGATGAAATTATGAAATTGAAATGGATGACTCAACAAAGAAATAAAATATGAATAAATTTAAGGATACCGGACTGAACATATGTGGTTCCTTTATCTGAGAAATTTGATTTGCAGTGGAAGTCAAGGCATATACTTCCCCCTGTTTGGACCATATTGTTCTTAATTAATAAATGTTGAGGATTCAAGGCAGCTGTCACACGGCTGGGATACTGCTAGCCCAGATCTGGGAGGCTAAAGAACGGAAATTGGAGTGCCCATAGTGGTGCCTGGATCCTTGCTTACGTAGAGGCAACTGACGGGTGAGAAACCTAAAGCATTCCTGGTTCTTCTGTCTGAATCTACCAGTTGGGGCAGTGTATTGTTGGGCCTGTAGTGCAGCTCAGCGCTTGACAGCCCTGGTGGTGGGGGGAGGGGGGCACATCCGCACAGAGACTGCAGTACCTGGCCTGTCCCTGTGCCACCGGCCTGAGCGACAGATAGCTTCCACGCTTGAGCCCTTGCATACATATTGGAGGTGTTTAGCTCCTTTAACCTTGCTGGACTGAGATGCTCAATAAGACTGAAACCTGTAATGGATGTGCGCTGCAGGTGAGGAAGATCCATTGGCCTTGTTGCTGTTAATACTTTGTTTGAAATCACCAGCATGTGTCCTTGACTGGTGGTCCCACTGGTCTTATACTATTGGAATTGTATTGTGAGGCTGCTTGTGCCACCCATGATTGTACAATTGTTGGGGTGAGGTGGGACCTGTTGGGAACACGATATTTCGGGGGCACTTATGTTGGAGCAGTGTAATCCTCAGTCCTTGCATCAAATGAGACACTTGCTGTTGATCAAGGGCATTGTACGCTGACAACTCCTGGAGCCAGTGGCACCACTGAGGCCAGCAACAGGCTGACTGTTGGATGGCCTTTATATCCTGGACAATTATACACAAGCAAAATCACGGACAGTCTACACTTAACTTTGACAAAAGGCACAGTGGGAGGCCTGCCAACAAAGACCCCAGTTGAGAACTGTCACTGAACAGGGAGGTTGGTGAGACCTGTGCAGGCTCAAATATCAATAGCTTGTTATTTAATATACATCAGAATCTGTGCACTATAGATTTTACAACTGATCCTCTCACAAACATGCTTGACTGCAACGGGGTTGGACTCGACAAATATGAAAGCTGCATTGACCAGCCTGAATGAAAAATCCCCGATACTGAAAATGATACCACTGCATGCAACAAACAATTGCTGTGTATGAAGAAGGTTCCGGGGTTTATCAGCGCAAAGAATGAGGACCTTAAGGTTCTCTGTAGGCAGAAACATCTGTACATTCTTGGAACCTGAGTCAACTGCAATGGACAGTATTGAGACATATGTTAAGATTATGCTCAAAACTCCTTTTGAGGAACACCTTATCCCCGTTCTCTCTGGAGGGTGTATGCACCGTTCCCTGGGACCTCCCCCTCCCCCTGGGGCACCTGCACACCCAATATATTTGGGATAGTGATACGATATCGAGTGTGGTGGGATACAACCTCAAGGGTGTAGGATTTCAATATATCCAGGCTTCACCTCACTTGTCCAGGCGGCACACAAAGAAATTCTTCTAGCTAAGAGACATATTATGAAAGCAGAGATTCTGTATGCTTTCTATTACCAGGGCGAATTTGGGATTACTATTCAGGGAAAACCACTTCACTGGTCCTAAACTTGCTGCCAAATTTTGTCATAAACATGCGGTGGTGGGTGTGGTGGGGGCACGGATGGACATCTAAGGGACAATGACTGAGTAAGTTGGTGTCCCATGGACACTCCTGCCCCCAAAATAGGGTGCTTGCCATCCTGACTGTATTTGCTTCAATCTACACACTTGACTACTCATGAACGCCCACCTTATCTTGAGATGAGGAGTTCACCCAGCTCACTCAGCTTTCCTGGGAAGATTCCCACCTGCTATGTTAGACATTTGTATTTCCTTTTTTGAGGGGTTTTGTTGGGAATGGGACTCGTCAATGGCTTAGGGATGTTGAAGTGGGTCGGGGAGGTTCATATTTACTGTTTTGTTGTTGTTTCACTATGTTTCCACAGCCACTATAATTTTATTGCCATGCTGTTGGCCTGGTTGGTGGGCTTCTGTCATGGAACATACGCAGAATGAATAACCAGTGTAATGTTTGATATGTCTATGCATACCTTAAACGACATAGGATTGACGCATGGCACTCCTTCAGGAGTTGCACTTAATGAACCATATAAAGGCCAGGATGCTGGCTGGTTGGATTGTTGAAGGGCACATGGTGCCCTACTCTGCTTATACTTATGCTTATACTCTGCTTATGCTATAGAAAGTGTTATTTATAGTACTGAATGGTATTCTCCTATATAAAAGTGTTATGCTTGCATGTGTATATGTTCCCAACATTGACTGGATGGAAGTTTATCTTGATATCTAGCACAAAGTCCTTGGTTTTAGGCACTCAACCGTCTTTTGGAGAGTGACTTTAATGCATTCTTCATCCTGCAAATTGATAAATGTCACTCCACAAGAAAACCCCATCCTCGAGAAGTTTCAGACCATTACGGTGGAATATGATTTGCTAGATATTTGGCACTCTAGTCATCCCAGAGATAACGAAGGTGTCACCCCTTTGTGCAATGCTTGGTCTAGAATAGACTACTAACTCGCGATGAGAGATGTTTGAGTCTGCATTTAGTGGTGGTGCATCTCCCAGGACTATCTGCTGCAAAAGAGGGGACCTTTGGCGCTTCCTCCCAATGCTCTTAGGGACCCTGTCTTTGGAGACTAAATAAAAACAGAAATTCTTTACTATTTTGCTTTTAATGGAGCATTTCTGCAGTTCTCCTGTACATTATGGGAGGTGTTCAAATTTGTGATTCAAGGCACTTATATTTCCAAACAAAATAAGGTACTGCGTGCACTGTGGACACAGCTCGCCAAACTGGAACATGAAATTAGAGCACTTGAGGTCCTATATCTTGCTCCCACCGAGACACAGCTCTTAGAGCAAACTAGGTATAAATGTTCAAACTAGGACAAAACTGCAGTTAGGGAGACCTATTCCTCCACAAGCAAGCTACTGCGAATGATATGGGCGGGGAAGCCAAGCAGGCAAAATGCTCGCCTGACTGCTGAGTAAAAATCAAGCAAACTCCTATAGTTGTGAAATCCTGAAACAGAATGGTGAACCCGGTGGAAGATATCTCTCTCACAATATCCAATTACGATGCCTCTCTCTGTCGGTCTGCTCTACACCGTACCCAGCTGATATTTTTGACTTCTTTGAATTAATCCAATTGTTGTGGATGGATGATTTGCAAAGGGAATACATTGGAGGTGGAGGAAATTTTACAAATTATCATGAGCTTGTCCGTGACAAGGCCCCTAGTCTTCATGGCCTCAACTGTCAAGTCTGCAAAGAATTTGCACTTCATCTTCACCTCCTCTCCTTGAGATATATGAGGAAGCTAGAAATAACAGATGTCTCTCATCATCTGTGTGTGAAGCCCCTTTTGTGACCATTTTGAGACCTGACAAGCCACTCAATCATTGCGATTCATATAGACCATTGTCTATAATAAATATTGATAATAGGATCGTGGCCAAGCTGATTGGGAATAGACTCCTCCATGTCCTTTCACACATGGAAGAGCCCGATTAATCTGAGTTTTTCCTGGGGCACTGCACTGTACACAACTTGTTGACTTTCTTTGTACTTCTCCATTCGCTGGACCCCCAAATGAGGGTGGTAGCTGTTCTGTTGGAAGCAATAAAGGCATTTAATTCTATGATATGGTCATATCTGTTCCTCCTGATGAAGGCCCTTAGCAGACAGTTTATCCAGTGGATCGAAGTATTATATGTGGAGTGTATGGGCAGTGTCCGTGTGGAAGGAGTTGTGTCACCACTGCTTTCTATTGCACAAGGAACCCACCAAGGGTGTCTCCGGTCACCCATCCAAATTGCAATAGCAATAGAATCAATTGCTACCTGATTGTGTCAACACCACCAGGAGAGAGGACTCAACTACACTGCTTGGAGGTTGGTTGTATCTGTGAGCACTGATGACACAACTGAATATATTAGAGACCTGGAAATGAATACCCTGCCAATTGTACAGGAATTTTTCAGATTTTGTGGAACAGCAGACACTACCATTAACTGATCATTGTCGGTGGCTTTTCCCCTGACCTACAATACTCTTGAAGCTAAAGCAGAATTTCCACTGAGGTGGGCAGATATTGAAGTTAGGCACTTGGGGAAACAGGCTAGCAAATACTTGAAGTAGTATTGCAAGAAAAGTACAACAGACTGGAAGAGTGGGTCTTGGTTCATCTGCTGCTGTCCATTGCTAGCAGAATTGTAATTGCTTAGATAGTGGTGCTGCCAAAGCTGCTCTTCCTCTTAGCAAATATCCCAAATCCCCCTGCCAAGGACCTTTTTGACAGATTCAGATCCTTCATGATTTGCCAGCTAGGTGGGAAAGCAGCCACGGGCGCCCTAGGAGGTGCTCATTCCACCATTTGATCGGGGCAATGTGTGCACAAAACTTCAAATTGTAATTTTACTATGCACAGACTCAGTTTTTATATCACTGGGCCTATGCCATTCCGACCACAAAAAACGGTAAAGATAAACAACTCCAGACCATGCCCACTGAATACTCTATTCTGCTCCTCTCTGAGATGCTACAGGGGTGGAATTGACCCAGTCAGCTGCACAGTATGGGCCTAGAATTTGCTGCAGCACTGGTCAAAGTTGGACTGCCTGTTCTCCAATAAACTGTTCCTAGTTCAGAATGTGTTGCTGCCAGTCACAGATGAAACACCGGTGTGCCAATAACTGAGACTTCTGTGTTTGTCTATGATGCAAGACATACTGTGATGACAGCTTTCCCACACTTCATGCGCTGAGGTAGCCTGGTGACTGCACTCCATTGGATGTGCTCCTTTACTACTGCTTTCATGCTTGTGCTCAGAGGTGCACCATACATTCCTGCAACCAGCTCAACTGCATGCACTAGATGTAGTCCTCTCCTCTAGAAGACTGATTACCTGCTTGTACTCAACTATACAGGACAGGGTGCCACTGACCAGCCCCAGAGGTAGGCTGGCATGGCAAATGGACATTGATGCCGATGCTGAACATACCTAGACCTATGTCCTGTCTCCAACCTCTAAACTGCGCCTGATACATGTGAAATGTCTGCATGAAATGTATCTCACCCCGGAGATGCTGCATAAATTGGATCTGTCAAGAGACTTATGATGCATACGCTGAGATACTGAAGGGGCTAAATGCTGACATTTGGTTTGGTTATTCCCGGCACTGCTCAACTTCTAGACACAACAGCTTCAACAAAGTAACAGACAAATACACCGAGTGGTGCCATTTGGGTGTGCTGCTGAGATACGTTGCAGCTGGGGCATGCAGACTTACTGCCATGATGTTGCTATTAGCCAAGAGCAAAGTGGCGATCCACTGTGGCCAAGAACTGTCACCCAGGGTGGAATATTGGTGAAAACACATGACGTAGTTAGGAACAGTCAGACGAATATTGAGCATTATTGCTGGTTAGATCCAGTCCTATATGGGGACCCTTCAGCGCCTATCTGGCCCTGCATGCTGAGTGTGATCGCGAGCTGAATTGCTCTGCAGCAAATGTGCCCACTGGCACCAGCACTATTTGATGTATTAGCTAACATACTATGAGTACTATCTACCTCTTGGTATCAATCTGTCTGACAATGCACAAACCAGAGTGCTGTCCTGTCCATTAATACGCCTTTCAGTGTACCACTGTGTCTAACTTACCCAATGCTTTGCATGTAGCCCTGAGGGTACTGAATGTTGAGAATGATGAGGCAATGGACATTGCTGACACATGTTAAAGTGCTGCTGCATAAACTATGGCATGTACCTTTTATGCATTTGTAACTGCTGCACATGCAAGTGATGAGACAATTGCTGTTGTATGTTCTTCCTCTTTTAAAAGTTAATAAATAAAAGTAATAAGAATAAACCCCATCCCTTGGCCTTGCACTCTACCTCCTACTCTTCTGGAAATAACTCAAGCTACATCTCTTATTAATGTATCTCGCCAAAATCTAGCCTTCATCACTGCAAACAAATATATATTACACATACTCTAATAATAGTACCACTGAAAATTCCTTAATGCTGCAAACTCCCCTTTGGATTCTTCCAACATCTCATCCATCATCATTGCCTCATGTAAATATGTACAGGTGCCTAAGACAAAGGTCCACTCGTGCTTCTATAAACTTGCACATAGTTTCACCTCCTCACTCTGCTCAATGTCAGCCTCTCCTCCACCCACCAGGTTGGATCAGTACTGCATACCGGCACTTGGGAAAAAAATAATATTTACCTTTATCCTCAAAGTAGGTGACACCTGTATCTGAAGACAAATAAGAGAAAACTGTTTAGAAGTTTAATTGATAACCCCAATAAAAATGTTTTTCGATGTACATTCACAGGATTTTATGCTTTTTCTCCCTTGATTTTTGCTTATTGCTGAGGATATTTGAAGAGCTGCTACCAGCGTTCACCCTTCCCTACAACCAGCTTCAGACAAATCAGGCACTGTATCAAGGAAGGGTGTGGATAGGTGTCCCGGGATGCCTTGTCCACTCCCTTGATGAACGACTGTTCTTTATTTTAAATTTATAATGCTAATGTTCACGCTGCTAATTGCAAGTTACATTGTGTATATGTGGTCTAGAAACAAACTTTACAAAAGATTGTCTGAAATGTTATAGTTTTATTTACATGTTTAAAGATTTGTAACATTGTATCTAACGTCCCGATTTCTTGCACTCTTCTTCTGGAATATTGAAGTATCATTAGATTCCCAGGCATTGCGCTCAACCACTCTGCTTCATCAGAGGCGTTCAACATTCTGTAACAATTGCAAGACGTGATATAAAAATACAAACACGCGATACAAACACTAAGGTAAACCATGGTCAGTCACTGGTAAATCCAGATAGTGAAGGAAAGCATTGGTAGAGGGAAGGAATAGAGAGAGATTCAAAAGTACATAATACTGGCCTGGAGAAATGCCCTTTCGTGGTTCCCTAGAATGAATACGGGTATTCCAGAAGAATAAATAGTTATCGGTCCAATTACTTCTTTCACATCCCCGAAAAATAAATAGCTATTAGTACAATTATTAGTTTCACATTTCAGAGGAATAAAAAGCTATCAGTACAATTATTAGTTTCACATTTCAAATGAATACATAGCTATCAGTACAATTTCTAAATTCAGATTCCCGAAAAATAAGTAGCTATCAGTACAATTATTAGTTTCACATTCCATAGGAATAAATAGCTATCAGTACAATTACTTCTTTTACATTCCCGAAAAATAAATAGCTATCAGTAAAATTATTAGTTTCATATTCCATAGGAATAAGTAGCTATCATCAGTTTAATTGCTAGTTTCGTCCAAGATGGAAGACCCCGGGAAAGGATCGAAAACCAGCATGGACAAGAAGAGGCGCTCTGTGTGAAGTATGAAGATTTAGAAAACAGAAGACACGGAGCTTACATCAGAACTAGGAATGCTGCAAAGGGAACGGAGCGCTGCGACACCCGTGATCTCCATTTGACCACATATGAAAAACAAGGGAGAAGAATCAGCCTAGTTGACAGGGCTCAGACACTGGGGGAAGAAGGGAGATGCGACTGCAACCACTCTTGAGGTACAATGGTGAAACTGTCACCCTACCCCTAGGAAGAAGAAATTCAGCATAAATTGTGGCTGTTTTCACCCCTTATCTTTAGCAAAGGCAAACTTATTCTGTTGCAGGATCTGGCTTAATCCATCACAGTGAAAAGCAAAGCTCGCTGATCACTCACGGAAGAGCTGAACAAGAAGGGGATACAATTTAGATAGACATTTGCATGCGGCATTGCCTTCAAGTTGGTAGAAAGATTACATCAGTGCAGTCAACACAAGAGCGATTTCAGGTGCTTGGTTTAGCACCAAAGGAGGCAGAAAACTCTGAGATACAATGCCCAGGATCACAAGATCAGGGAGATAGCCCCCGCCTAAAAAAACAGAGCAAAGACACAAATCAGTAAGGCAGGCTTCTCCAGAAACACAGAGAAATGACACCATGAAGCTGTGGATCCTATTTGAGTGGGTTACATTAATGTGAGGGGGAAATTTATGAGTGAGGGCCTCTGGTTGTAACAGATGGTCCTGTGGAGGATAGCTACGGTTCTGGTGGCCTGGGACAGAGCTGGAGAGGTAGACTCAGCTATTACGTGAAGACCAACTGTGGAAGTTGAGAGCGGTAATCAGCTGGTTATAGTTTAATTATCCCTAATATTTCTTAGTTTCTCTTCTACTCTTCCCATTAGTCTGAGAGAGATGTCCAGTTTTTAACTGAATTACAAGGAAGGTGGAGCGGGAAGACACAGTACCATGTGCAATAATTAGACACATTCCATCTCATATCTCTCAACTTAAAGGGGCTTAATTCCCCTGCCTGGTGAACATAGATTCACAACTAACTAGCACCTGAGGCAAGAACACTGGTGCATTTTGCAACCAACTCACCAGAAATTGGGCGCCTCAAGGAGAGTTAGGTACAAACTGCACGATACCAAAAGCTAAGCCCCGCACTTTCCTAAACTAGAGAGGTTGCCATTTTGATCTCAGAATCCATTAACTTTGCAATATTTCATAAAATTGTAGGAGGTGCTGGCAGGTATGCTTTAGTAAATGGAAGACAAGGTGAAGATATTGGGACCATATTGGCTCCTAATACCCCCTACCATATCAGAACTGTTTCCTAGAATAGACCCACCCTCTGTAAAGTACTGGGATTTGCTAAGGGTAATATAATGCTAGCAAGTGATTTCAATTTGAGGATGTATGAATCTGTAGACAGGTCTGAAAAAGTGTGGGACATGACAGGTGCTGTCTCGAGTGAAGGAAAAGAACTGTTGCGTAACCTGGTACTTGTAGAGATTTGGAGGACAAAACACCAAGGGAAGAAATATTATTTGGCTTCTCACCGCACATTCTAAAATTGCTATGACATTTTTCTTTAGTCATATGACGCAGATAAATGCAGAAAGCGGGACTAATACAATCTGTAGATGAATTGATAGAAAGTAACAGTACCTCAGATGCCAATAAGGGAAATAATTAGAGGCTATGCAATAGACATGATACTGCCACCAAAGGAGAAAGGGCATTAGTTCAAATAAACAAAAGACAAATCTAAATCAGACATAAATTCTGCGGCCCTTAAAGTGATGACTAATATAAGAGGGCAGCTGCGAGTATTTGGCTTAACAAGGCTAGAAACAAGCCCTATAGACTCACAGAAAAGAACATGAAATCCAAGCAGACTGCTCAGGATAGATATGGACTGAAGGACAAAGAGGGTGGTTAGACTTCAAAAGTGGCAGAAAAACAGACATATTTATTGAAAACAAATATATGAGAAAGGTCAATAAACTGCAAGTAAGGGCGTCTCTTTCCTGGACAAGATGAAACTCTCACAGGTAAAAGATTAAGAATTGGGAGCTCCAATTTGTAGAGGAGATTCACAGGCCCTTTGTGAATATAATGTTCTATAGAGCTCCAGGGTCTGATGAGCTTATTGGGGAATTTTACAAAGTATTTGAGCTCAAATACCCTATTTACTTAAGGAGGTGTTGCATTTGTTCTTTGAAACTGGTCAGGAAACTCCTACTTTGGAAGATATGCACACTGTAGTTATACCAAAACTTGGGGAAGACCACAGCTTCTAGGTCTATTACAGTTCTAAATCTAGATAGTAAGATCTAAATGAAAACCAGGACAAACCCACTTGCTGAGCCACAGCCATCTCAAAGATGCAGACCAATAAGGATTTATGCTGGAAAGGCAGACCTTCAAGAGGGTGAGTTGGTTCTTTATGGTGCAAGTTATGTTGAGGATTGATATGGGAAATGTATGTTGAGGTATGGGGTGAGGAAGGCATTTAGGGGCATGGACCTGGCAAGTTATCATAATCCCAGGTCCAGGGTAGCAGTGAATGAGGAAATCTCACAATCATCTGAATTACAAAATGGTAATAAGACACAGACGGCCACTAGTGCCTTTACCTTTTGCGACGGTGACTTAAACATGGTGATATGCACACATGGTGAAGGCAGTGACAGAGGCTTTGGAGGCAAACAAAACATTATAAGTTTATTTGCAGATGATGTTATTATCTACGTAAGGGATCCAAGGACATGCCCCCACCACTGATTAAAATTCTGGTAGAATATGGACCAATGTCAGGATACAATAAGTCAGAGATTCTACCATTAATTTTATTGGGTGCAAAATCTTAGCTATAGAGAATAGATATCCCTTTAGAGTATAAATGAAAGGTGTCCAATATTAGGAAATTACATTAAATTAAAATTGTGATCAATAAAATATGGGGCTGATTTAGAGCTTTGCAGATAGGTACTCCTTCACAAAAGTGAATGATACCCCACTTTCCTTATTACAAATTACATTATGGCCCTCATTACAACCCTGGCGGTCGGTGATAAAGTGGCGGTAATACCGCCAACAGGCCGGCAGTAAAAACATTGGAATTACGACCATGGCGGAAACTGCCAACACAGACAGCCACTTTAACACACCAACCACCACAGCGGTAGAAACAAACACCGCGGTGGTAACCGCCAACAGACAGGCGGAAGACAATGTACCGCCCACACTATTACAAGGCACCAATCCGCCAGCTTTTCCGGGGCGGTACCAACGCTATCAAAAGCATGGTGGAAACAGAACACAGAAGGGAAACCATTCACCTTTCAACACTTTACGAACAACCAGGACGCCATGGAGCCCGAGTTACAGGTCCTGCTGATGCTGGTCTACCTCCTCATTTACCAGGAACATCAAAGACGGCGGCAACGACAACGGTGAGTACTGCACCTAGCACACCGGTGAGGGGAGGAAGGAAAAGAGAGTGACACATACACACACAACACCCGCACCCCCTCACCCACAACAACACACACACACATATCCAATCACTTCACAGATACACCCCGTCACCCCCTGGAAGAACGCAAGGACCAAATGAAATGAGTTTAACAAGTGTAATAATCAAACAATCAGATAGGCCAAGATGACTTATAATCATCAGTATATACAAATATTAGCAGCAAGTACACCAGTCCGTACACTGTCCCATTAAATGTCCGTGGACCATTGGTCCCAAAAAGCATGGGCGAAGCCCACACATGACACCTGCCTCAAAACTGAGAGAACACTGCAGGGGCATCAGGTCGAAAAAACACAGGCACCTCAGGGGCAAGGGGAGGGGGCTCCTCAGCCGGATGATGGGACGATGCCACTGCTCCTCGAGGGAGCTCCATGCCCACCGCTTGCTCCAGGGGAGTGCAAAGCCACAGTCTCTCAAGTTTCTCAAGTGGGTGGGTTGCCCACTGTTTGGTCCTGGTGAGTGCAAAGCCACAGTCTCTCAAGTATCTCAAGTGGGTGGGGTTCCCACTGTTTGGTCCTGCGGAGTGCAAAGCCACAGTCTCTCAAGTGGATGCGTGTCTCCACTGGTTCTGGAGGGGGCTTGGTGCCCAAAGTGCTTCATCCTGCTAAGGACTGGGTTAGTGGATGTTTTTCTCCACTGGTTCTGGAGGGTGCATGGTGCCCAGAGTGCTTCATCCTGCTAAGGACTGGGTTAGTGGATGCTTTTCTCCACTGGTTCTGGAGGGGGCTTGGTGCCCAGTGATGCTACACCTGGGGTGTGGCAGATCCCATTTCCTCACCTGGGTGTCTGAGCCACAAGAGTTACCGGTAACAGGTAGCATGATACTCCATGGAGGCAGAGACACACTCCACCTTGCGACGACTTAGGCTGCAAACTTCTGGTAGTGCCAGTACTAGTGGTGGTGCCTCATGTGGTGTGTGCAGAGTCCAGGATGTCTCCTGCAGCCTCGGACGGCTGCCCACTGGGGATGGTGCTGATGTCCACTGTAGTGGCACTGCCTGGGCACGTCGTGGGGCAGCTGGCGGAGGCTGCGGCGGTGTCTGCGGCAGAGATGCTGCCGGTGCTGCCCGTGGTGCAGGTATCTGTAGTAGTTGAGGGAGACACCAGGCCGTCTCCTGCAGCCTCGGACGGCTGCCCACTGGGGATGATGCTGGTGACTGTAGTTGCGGCAGCTGCCGTGCAGGTGGTGGTGCACGTGGCGGTGCAGGTGGCGGTCGTTGCGGCGGTGCTCACGGCGGTACAGGTTGCTGGACTGTCTTGAGAAATGGGGGTCACCAGTCCCTCCCTCGGAGGCTCCGTGCCCTGAGGTGACTTTGCTTTGCTCTTGTCTCCCTTACCCACCTTGGAAGTCGCTGCTGGGACCTTGGCACTGTCCTTTTTGGTTCTGGATGAGGCCTTGCTGGGTGGGTGGTGCAGCTCTTCTCTTCTGCATGCTGGCCCCTTCTTTACCTTGGCAGGTGGCGGAATTGGGTGGTCCTTGGCTTCAGTAGGTGGCACACTGCCAGCCCTGATGGGTGCCCCCTTCGATCCTCCCGCACTTGCAGGGACCACAGTGGACGACGATTTGGTGGCTAAGGTGCTGGTCTGGGCTCTAGACAACCTGGCCCTAGGGGAAGGACGGGGTGTAGGTTTAGGGAAGAGGTCAATGGAAGCCAGGAAATGTTTCTTAGACACACTGGGACGGGAAGATGGAGGGGGTTTGGGAGTGGAGGAAGAGGTAGTGGTTGTAGGAGGTGTACGTCTGCTGAGTTTGTGTGAAGGTGCATGGATTGGAGGCTGTTGTGAGGTGGGTGGCTGTTGAGTGGGTGTGTGCCGGCGTTTGTATACTTTGGAAGGAGGGGTCACAGACACACTGTGAGAGGACACAGGGGACGTGTGAATGGTAGTGGGGGTGGTGACTGCACGTGACCCGTGTGTTGTGATGGGCGTGCTGGTGATGGAGGTAGTTGCTGAGGATGTAGTGCATGCAGGTGTGAGTGGAGACGAGACTGGGAGGGAGGTGGAGGACGTGGAGGAGGGGGACACAGTGGAGGCAATGGATGTTGGTGTGTCTGCATGGGGATGGTGCTTGTGTGGGTACCTGTGAGATGTGTGGTGCTTATGTTTGCCTGACCCACTTGTGTGTGTTGATTTGGGTGAATGCTGGTCTGAAGGTGTGCTTGGGATAGGCTGGGGTTGAGGGGATTGGGACTGGGTAGAGGAAGTTGGGAGGGAGGCTAGACACAGGGACAAAGGCTGCCATCAGTGCTGAGGCCAGAGCCTGAAATGCTCTCTGTTGGGCTGCCACGCCAGAATGAATGCCCTCCAGGTATGCATTTGTTTGCTGCAAATACATCTTGACACCCTGGATGGCATTCAAAAGGTTGACTGCCCAACAGTGAGGGATCTCAGGAGGTCAATAGCCTCCTCACTGAGGGCAGCAGGGCTGACTGGGGCAGGGCCTGAGGTGCCAGGGGCGAAGGAGATGCCCACCCTCCTGGGTGAGCGGGCAAGGGAAACACGCTGAGGGGCTGCTGGGAGGGTGGTGCTGGTAGGGGAGGTGGTGGCTGTACCTATTGTTGCGGTGGGCACAGAGCTGCCCGCCACCACAAGGGAGCTCCCATCAGAGGAGGAGTCACTGTCGCTGGTGTCCCCTCCTGTCCCAGTCATGGAGCTCCCCTCACCCTCCGTCCCACTGGCGCCTTCAGACTCCGTACGATCACCCTCCTGGGCCATGTGGGTTGCAGCTCCCTCCTGCTCTGGTGCCACTGCTCCTCTGCCAGATGATGCTAATGCACACAAGGACAGGGTGACAAAACAAAAAGTGGGGAAAGACGGATGAGACACATGGTCAATGCCAGGAACACCACTATCATTGGCGGACACAACACACAGGGAGCAGCCCTATGCACTAGGCCATGCACTAACTGTTAGTAGGGAAATCACCTGCCCATGGGTGACTATGCCTAAACCCATTTGCTGCACACCTGGAACCCACAGGAGCCGGTTGTAGATGGCCACTACCACTATTGGGGTTGGAGTGCCTGCCTAACAAGGGACCTACCCTACCAGATTCGCCCTGGCCTAGGGGAACCCACAGCCCACATCCCCCACCCAGACACCCCATAAAGCGTGCAGAGTCGTCAGCTAGATGAGAGTGTACTCACCCCCTTGTGGCTGCTGTGATGCACTCAAGAGTACATCCAACTCCGGACAGGCCACCGTTAGGATCCAGAACATCAGGGGGGTGATGATGCGACGGGCACCCCTTCCACGTTGGGAGGCCATCCCCAGCTAGGCCTCTGCTGTCTTCTTGCTCCAGCAGCGCAGGTCCTCCCATCTCTTGCAGCAGTGGGTGCTCCATCTATGATAGACCCCCAGGGTCCGTACTTCGTTGGCGATGGCACGCCAAATACCCTTCTTCTGGTGGGCGCTGACCTAGAGGAAAGGTAAAGTATGAAAGGAACTTACTCCCCGTTTGGTTCGTCATACTCATTGGCCACCAGTTCCCACCCATGCCCTGACACACATACACTCACCATCCTCACGTGCAAGCCTCAGGCCCCCCCCAACATGTATCTACCAGCCACACCACTCTATACATTCATGTCCCACGCATCATGCTCACAGTGTACTCACCTGTTTGTCTGGAGGACCGTAGAGTAGCGGGTACTGGGGGAGGACCCCATCCACTAGTCTCTCCAACTCCTCCACACTGAAGGCAGGGGCACTTTCCCCAGACACTCGAGCCATTGTCTCTTCCAGACACAGGTCACAGCAGCACTTGCAATGTAGGTCCTCTCCTGTTGAAGGTCAGGTATCAAGTGAGTGAACAGCTAGAAAATGGCAGTCACGTCCGCAGCAGTGAGTACCGTCATCACCGGCGTACATCATCATTGGCTCCTAGAACCCATAGGGCCTAATGATAACCAATGCAGAATAGCGCGGCGGTCTTCGACCACCTACCGCGATGCTGCACAACGCCAGCGCAGTTACCTCATTTCCCCTTGTCCCTCCTTACAGGTCAGGCAGACGCTATTTCAGGGTGGCACATGGCAGGGCATCTAACTGCGTCACAGCACATTTGGGCACAAATACAGACAGACAAAGCCACAAACCGATTTAATCACATTAGTGCAAAACCCTTGTGCAAACTATGTGGTACATTACCCTCTGCTTACCGTTCTCCTCCATAGGCCACTGGGACAGATGATGAGATGGCGTCATCCTCCGGTGTACAGACCACTGGTGGACCTGTTGACAATGGAAGACAGACACATCATTATCACCTACAGACTTGATTGTGCCACAATCCAAGAACTTTGTGCCCAATTGGAGCCAGACCTGATGTCAGCTATCCGCCATCCCGCAGGTATCCCCCCTCTAGTGCAGGTCCTGTCAGTGCTCCATTTCCTGGCCAGTGGGTCCTTTCAAACAACAGTGGCCATGGTATCAGGGATGTCTCAGCCAATGTTCTCTAACGTGTTGTCCAGAGTGTTATCTGCCCTCCTGAAACACATGCGCAGCTACATCGTTTTCCCCCAGGTGGAGGATTTGCCCACAGTGAAAGCTGACTTCTATGCCCTAGGTTACATCCCCAACATCATTGGTGCCATTGATGGTACACATGTGGCATTTGTCCCCCCCCCTCGCAGGAATGAACAGGTGTACAGAAATCGTAAAAGCTACCATTCAATGAATGTGCAGATGGTGTGTTTGGCAGACCAGTACATCTCCCATGTGAATGACAAGTATCCTGGCTCTGGGCATGATGCTTACATTTTAAGGAATAGCAGGATCCCTTATATGATGGACCAAATCCAGAGACACCGTTTGTGACTAATAGGTGAGACCAAGGTCCCCACACAGTATGAATAGGTGTCTGGGTATGGGGTAGTCCCTAAGGGTTGGTGTATGTCTAACAGATATCCCTCGACATTTACAGGTGACTCTCGTTACCCCAACCTCTCATGGCTACTGACCCCAATGAGGAATCCCAGGACAAAGGCAGAGGAACGCTACCATGAGGCACATGGGCGAACTAGGAAGATTATTGAGCTGACTTTCGGCCTCCTGAAGGCCAGATTCCGGTGCCTCCATCTAACAGGTGGCTCCCTATACTACTCACCGAAGAAGTTGTGCCAGATCATCGTGGCATGCTGTATGTTGTACAACCTGGTTTTGCGTTGCCAGGTGCCTTTTCTGCAGGAGGATGGGCCTGATGTTGGTCTTATGGCAGCTGTTGAGCCTGTGGACAGTGAGGAAGAGGAGCCAGAGCAAGAAGATATTGACAACTGAAACAACATCATCATGCAGTACTTCCAGTGAGACACAGGTAAGAGACTGGCTCTGCTCATCTCCTATCTGACTAATGTAGGACATTGTATAAGTCTGCCTTTTTACCTCTGTGTATGGACCCTGACAGTTCACTTTGGCTTCCCTTTTCACAGATCTGGGTACCACATTTTGCCTTCTGCTATGTTTACTGCTGCCCAACAACTGTCATACTTTGGTATGTGCAAATGAACATTTCAATTGATATTTGTCTAAGAGGTTGTAATAATACATTTGTGAAAGTACAGACTGACTCCAGATTATTTAAGTGCTAATAAGTAGAGGGGATGTGCAATGGGCTGGAGTGATAGTGGAGGAATATCCATGGTAGAGTCCAGTCTGTTTTTATCACAGGTGCATTGTCCAATAGGGCATAGGAAGTGGGCCATATCAGTTTGAGGTGGACAGGGTGACATAGTGGGATAGAAGGGTGAAAATCAAGAGAGTCCTATTTCCTGGTAGGGGTCTTGGCAATGTCCTTTGTCTTGTGCCTGGATCGCAGGGACCGTTTGCGGGGTAGTTCCCCTTCTACAGTGGGTGGGGTGCTGGTGGCCTGTTGTTCCTGTGGCGGACCTCCTGTCCACTAGCACCGGCAGACGTGGAAGGCTGTTCATCGTTCGGGCTGGTGTCAGGGGCCCGGGGGTATGCCACTTTCTCCCTCATGGTGTTGGCCATGTCTTCCAGCACCCCTGCAATGGTGACCAGAGTGGTGTTAATGGACTACAAGTCCTCCCTGATCCCCAGGTACTGTTCCTCTTGCAGCCGCTGGGTCTCCAGAAACTTGGCCAGTACCGTGCCCATGGTCTCCTGGGAATGGTGGTATGCTCCCATGATGTTGGAGAGTGCCTCATGGAGAGTGGGTTCCCTGGGTCTGTCATCCCCCTGTCGCACAGCAGTCCTCCCAGCTTCCCTGTTGTCCTGTGCCTCTGTCCCCTGAACCGTGTGCCCACTGCCACTGACCCCAGGTCCCTGATCGTCCTGGGTTAGTGGGTTTGCCTGGGGTCCCTGTAGTGGTGGACACACTGCTGATTGACGTGTCCTGGGGACAGTGGCATGGGCCCGCTGGGTGGGTGCTGTGCTGGTGTTTCCTGAGGGGGGAGGTTCACTGGTGGGTTGGGTCTGTGGCAGGGGAACCGACTGTCCAGAGGTCCCTGATGGGCCGGGCTGGTCATCTTGATCCAGGCGTGCAGAGCTGCTGTCATCACTGTGGGCCTCTTCTGTGAGTGGACTGGATATGGCTGTCACCTCCTATCCGGTAACATTGTGTAGGGGTCCTGTTGGGGTGTAAATGCATTGTTATTGTATCTGTGTGTGCCATCTTGTGCAATGGGTGTGTTTCCCTCTATTACTGTGCTTGCATTATCGCCTTGGCATGCAGGGCTTGGTATTGGGATGTGTGGGTTGTGATAGTGAGGTATCTGTGCGGTGTTGGGGTGATGGGTGAGAGGGTAGGGGTTAGGGTTTGTGATGGCATGCAGGTAGGATGGGGGATATAGTAGTAAAGCTTTGACTTACCAGAGTCCAGTCCTCCTGCTACTGCTGCCAGGCCCTCAGGATGCATTATTGCCAAGACTTGCTCCTCCCATGTTGTTAGTTGTGGGGGAGGGGGTGGGGGTCCACCGCCAGTCCTCTGTACGGCTATCTGGTGTCTGGATACCACAGAACATACCTTCCCCCGCAGGTCATTCCACCTCTTCCTGATGTCATCCTGTGTTCTTGGATGCTGTCCCACTGTGTTGACCCTGTCGACAATTCTCCGCCATAGCTCCATCTTCCTTGCAATGGACGTCTGCTGCACCTGTGATCCAAATAGCTGTGGCTCTACCCGGATGATTTCCTCCACCATGACCCTGAGCTCCTCCTCAGAGAACCTGGGGTGTCTTTGAGGTGCCATGATGTGGTGTGGGTGATGTGTGAGGTGATGGTTGATGTGATGTGTGAGGTAATGTGTTGGGGTGTGTTCGTTGAGGTGCGTGGATGGTGTATGAGTGATGGTGTTGTGTGCCTCTGGATGCTGGTGTTGTCTTTGCTTTTCTGTCTCTCTGCTTCTTCCAAAATTGTCGTTGTGACCAGCACTGCACTCAACTACTGCAGGTGATCAAGCATCTATTAGCAGGCAACCACCCAAGAAAACCCAACACCCATTCTTACTTTTTTTTTTAATTGTTTTGCTGATCACAAAGGAATCCCACAGGAGCCTGTGGACCACACTGGCTCCCATGAGACTCCAGAGGTAGTGCATTGGGGCTGCCCTAGTTTGTTGTGACTCCTGCGCAATTGCAGCATCCCAATTCTTTTTTCATAACTGCTATTTAATACCCTCCTGATACACCTTCCCAATATACATAAAATACATACTGCATTTCATTTTAGTTCTCTCTGTTAATAAATTCATTGTAACATATTAAAACCTCATAAAGAACAGTCAACATTCACATAACAGTCATCATCAAATTACGATTGTTAATTAAGTATGTATTGCAAATTATTTTCTACCAGTTAATTTTCAGGTGGGTCTGTGCATTAGATATATCACAGATCACACATTTGATCCCAAAAACACATACCTTTCTACCAATGCCATTCAACACTATTCCTGGTATATGAGCCAAAACTTGCAACTGTAATAGCCCATCTTGTCTAACCCAAGTAGGCTAAAACAATGGATGTACATGAGGCGGCACACTGAAGTCTTTGTGAAATTAAATTAGTTGTTCATCATTTCAATAATTCAATTTCTTCATCCCTGTCTAGCCCTAGTAAGCATTTAACCATATGTATTTCAAACAACCAATGTTTAGGCAGAAATTCCCAAATGAAGCTTTAAAAAAAAACAATTAAACATTAAAACTTAAACGGGCATTAGCAGGTGGGGTGAGGCCAGCCAAGATAGCCGAACAGATGTGCCTCCCTGCAGCTCCCAGTGTGAAAAGGCATAATAACCCTGCATGCCTAATTTAAAGGAGCCCCTCAAACCAGAGATCCTGCACCTACTGCATTTCATGCCACTGCGCCGATCCCTCGACTCCTGTGATGTCTAGCAGCAGGAAAAACATCCAGAGACCGGTGCTGTTGCAGCCTAGGCTAGTCCAAGTCCTCTGAGAGATGGTGAGGCCCAGGTGCTGCAGAGACTGTGGGCTGCTAGCGGTGCCATTGTAGACACAGCACCAAATGCTAAACTAAACCTACTTGCTGACCTGCCCAGACAGGGTGAGAGTGAGCGAGTGACACCTGGCCTGATACCTCTGGTATCCTGGGGCAGATGGGGATGGCAGCCACAGACATGGAAGTGCCTGTAGTTGCTTGTGCTGATAAATTGCTGATGCCCCATGGCCTCCAGGGGCTGAGATCACCTAGGACCATAGATCAATGGACACTCAGCCAGCATGGGCTTGAAGGATGCCTGTAGCTGTTCACCCCTGCTCGGCAGCGGGCTTGATGCTCGACAGTGGAGCACAACACTCCATTTCCTGACTTTTGGTTCCTGGAGAAGTACGGGAGAGGCAGGAAGAGCCAGTGTCTTCCCTTATCTTGTAGAATACGTGGCAACACCTGAGCCTTGAGGTGGTGGCACGCAGGAAGGTGAGGCCCTGCATCACTGCATGGCAGAAACCAGATACAGCACACTGAAAAACACAAGGACCCATAACTGGACAAACAGGTGCTTATTGAGGGCAGCATACAGAGCCCTCTCCCCCCCCCCCCAGCCACTAGGGAGTTATAATTTGCGTGATGTTGAGGAGCGGGAACTGGAGACCCAACTGGTAGTGGAAAGAGTCCCCTGGTGGGTGTGGTGGTCCGACCTACTGGCTATAGTGTACCCGTGTTTGATTGTGTGACGTTGACTACAGACAGCCCTCTGAGACTGGATTGTACATTTGGGGATGCTGGGGAACAGCCGGGCCCGCACCTAGTGGAACATGGAGGATCACTGTCTTGAGAAACGTGGAGGTGAGCAGGGCTTGGAGTTGCTTGATGATTGAGGTGGGAGGCCAGAGCTGAGACTACCTCCTGTCCTCCTCTTGCGACCCCCAGGCTACTGAACGTACCCAATGAATGGGTGTAGGAAGTTGGCTCTGTATATACTATCTCAAAGTAAGAGATAGTGTGCACAGAGTCCAAGGGTTCCCCTTAGAGGTAAGATAGTGGCAAAATTAGATAATTCTAATGCTCTATTTTGTGGTAGTGTGGTCGAGCAGTAGGCTTATCAGAGGGTAGTGTTAAGTATTTGTTGTACACACACAGGCAATAAATGGGGAACTCACACGTAAAGACTTAACTCCAGGCCAATAGTTTTTATACAGAAAAATATATTTTCTTAATTTATTTTTAGGGCCACAAGTTCAAGATTTGAAGAAAATACATAAAATCCAAGGTACTCCACACAGATAAGTTAGGAACTTTGAATTAGAGCAATAGCATACACAGTTTTAGTAAAAATGGCAATAAGCTATTTTAAAAGTGGACACAGTACAAAAATCAACAGTTCTTCGGGGAGGTAAGTAATGGTTAGTTTGTCAGGTAAGTAAGACACTTACAAGTTTTAGTTCCTGCATAGGCAGCCCACTGTTGGGGGTTCAAGGCGACCCTAAAGTTACCACACCAGCAGCTCAGGGCCGGTCAGGTGCAGAGGTCAAAAAGGTGCCCATGGACAACAGGGGTGCTCTGGTTCCAGTCTGCCCTTGGAGGGCAGACTAGGGGGGGTTTGTAGAGCACTGGGGGAGACAGAAGTAGGGACACAAAACACACCCTCAGCAGCACCGGGGTGGCCAGGTGCAGTGTGCAAAGCAGGCGTCGGGTTTTGAATTGGATTCAATGGAGGGACCTCACCAGCGGTGCAGGCAGGGCACAGGGGGGCTTCTCAGGCCAGCCATCGACTGGGCTAGGCAGAGGGTCGCCTGGGGGTCACTCCTGCACTGAGGTTCGGTTCCTTCTCGCCCTGGGGGCTGTGGGTGCAGTGCTTGGTCCAGGCGTCGGGTTCCTTGTTACAGGCAGTCACAGTCAGTGGGAGCCTCTGGGTTCTCTCTGCATGCGTCGCTGTGGGGCTCCAGGGGGGGGTCGTCTTGGGCTACTCATGAGGTCGCAGTCACCTGGGAGTCCTCCCTGTGGTGTTGGTTCTCTGGAGCTCGAGCCGGGGCATTGGGTGCAGAGGGTGAAGTCTCACGCTTCCGGCGGGAAAAGTGAAGTCTTTAGAAGTTGCAAGAAAGTTGCAAAGTTGTTGCTGTTGTTGAGTAGAGCCATTGCTCACTGGAGTTTCTTGGTCCTTTGGTTCAGGGCAGTCCTCTGAGGCTTCAGAGGTCGCTGGTCCCTGTCGGATGCGTCGCTATTGCAGGTTTTCTAGTCAGGAGACAGGCCGGTAGGGTTGGGGACAAAGAAGTTGTCTCTGCAGGGCTTTCAGATCAGCAGTCCTTCTTCTTGGTTCAGGTTGCAGGTATCTGATTTCCTGGGTTCTGGGTCACCCCTAAATATAAGATTTAGGGAGGTGTTTAGGTCTGGGGGGCAGTAGCCAATGGCTACTGTCCTGGGGGGTGGCTACACCCTGAGGGGAGGGGGGAACATCCCTAATCCTATTGGGGGAATCCTCCAATCTCAAGATGGAGAATTTCTAAAGGCAGGGGTCACCTCAGCTCAGGACACCTTAGGGGCAGTCCTGACTGGTGGGTGACTCCTCCTTGTGTTTCTCATTATCTCCTCCAGCCTTGCCACCAAAAGTGGGGGCAGTGGACGGAGGGGTGGGCATCTCCATTAGCTGGGATGCCCTGGGGTGCTGTAACAAAAGGCAGGAGCCTTTGAGGCTCACCGCCAGGTGTAACAGTTCCTTCAGTGGAAGATGAGAAGCACCTCCACCCAGTGCAGGCTTTGTTTCTATCCTCAGAGAGTGCAAAGGCTCTCAACCCAGGGGGGCAGAAACTCGTCTCAGTGGCAGGCTGGCACTGACCAGTCAGTCCTGCACTGAAGGATTGTGTAAATTACAGGGGGTATCTTCTAGGATGCCCTCTATGTGAATTTTGTAATAAATCCAACTCTGGCATCAGTGTGGGTTTATTATTCTGAGAAGTTTGATATCAAACTTCCCAGTATTCAGTGGAGCCATTATGGAACTGTGGAGTTCGTTTTTGACAAACTCTCAGACCATATACTTAATATGGTCACACTGTACTTACAATGTCTAAGAATAGTCTTAGACACTGTAGGGCCATGTTGCTCATGCAGCTATGCCCTCACCTGTGGTATAGTGCACCCTGCCTGAGGGCTGTAAGGCCTTCTAGAGAGGCGACTTACCTATGCCACAGGTAGTATTTTGTGTGCATGGCACCCTGAGGGGGATGCCATGTCTACTTTGCTCTTTTCTCCCCACCAACACACACAATCTGAAATGGCAGTGTGCATGTGTTAGGTGAGGGGTCCCTTAGGGGGGCACAACACATGCTGCAGCCCTTAGGGACCTTCCCTGGTCACAGGGCCCTTGGTACCACTGGTACCTTTTACAAGGGGCTTATCTGTGTGTCAGGGGTGTGCCAATTGTGGAAACAATGGTACATTTTTAGTGAAAGAACACTGGTGCTGGGGCTGGTTATCAGGGTCCCAGCACACTTCTCAGTCAAGTCATCATCAATACCAGGCAAAAAGTGGGGGGTAACTGCAACAGGGAGCCATTTTCCTACAATGGGGGTTCGGGTGTTGCCTGGAATTCGATGCCATGCCTGTGACGGGGAGCTGGAAGATACTGAGGCACTGAACAGCGTGTGATTCCCTCTTCTCAGCTGAATACTGGGGCACAGACTGAGGTGTCCAAGACTGAGTGCCCAGCCCCAGGTGCAAGCCATGTAGAACCCATGCCAGCAGGTTGGGGCCCTGGTGAGAGTGGTCCCCAGGCGCTGTCTACATGACGGGCAAGGACAAAATAGACCAATATACTGTACCAGGCTGTGCCCCCCAGGATACCGGACCGAGTGAAGGATCCAGCCCAGAGACCAAGCACTAGCCACAGCTGAGATTATGGCCACTATACAGGGGACCATAGCCACACTGGAGAATAAAATGGACTCAATCACCATCAAAGTAAACCTTCTCCGTTAAGACCTGTGTAAAGTTGTTGGCAGACTTACCTGTGCTGAGGAAGATGTCACTACCCTCAAGAAATAAATCAAGTTACTTCAAGCCACAGTGGCACGCCTTAAATATAGTGCAACACAAATAGATGAGGGTATTGAGGATGCTGAGGAGCGCTCCAGGAGGAACAATATACACCTCATTGAATTCCTGGAATACATGGAGGGCCCCTCTCCTGAAATATTCTCTGAGAATTGGATTGTCAAAACACTTAAACCTAAGCACCCCTCAAACTTCTTCATGATTGAGTGAGAGCACCTAGCGCTGGCAGCACAGCCATGCCTGGGGGTGCCCCTGAAGGGCCTAAGTGGCTGCTTGTTTATTACAGGAACCAATAGGCTATTCTATAGCATGTGCATTGACACAGCCCTCCACACTATGACGCTGAACAGATACTTATCTACCTTGGCTATACCAGAAAAAATCGAGGAGCTTTGAAAGAATTTCATGTCCGTCAAAAAATTGCTGAGAGAATAAAATATTAAATACAGCTTGATGTTCCCTGCAAAACTCTGGGTCCAATACACAGACAGGGTAAATTTTTATGAATCACAGCAAGGAGCGTCCGAATGGCTGGAGATGCTGGGACTGCACTGTGAACAACGGACTCGTGAATGGCGAAAGCTAAGTCAGCAAGGAGTGTGCCGCTCGGACAGGAATAAAGTGATGCCCTTGAAATTTCCAGGGTCCTCAGCCACAGATGGTGGGGGTCGCATCATGGTCTACCAAGATGGGAACTTGCTGGCTGAATTGACAGACATGGTGTACCAGAATTCATTCTTTCAGATTCGTATGGTCTTAGACACCCTGAGTGATAGTACTGATGCAGGATAGGCGGCAGAGGATTTGGATATTGCTATGGGATTTGTGCTTGGTAACACTTATAGCTTGTATTAACGGTTGCTGGGTCTGAGAGGAGGAGATACCGCCTCACATATTGTATGGTGGGACTTCTTGGTATTACATTGCATTATACTTTGCTAACTAACAACTTCATAACTGGGAACGACCAAGGACCCCCTCTCCTCTGGATTACAGAGTAATACTTATCTTGGCGCCTCGGACAGTATACACACCTAGAGTTAGTACAGTTATCTAGATTGTTGGGTGAGGGAGGAGTAAGAGACTGGGGTGGGGTCCAGTTCCCCTTTGGCCAGCGGTTGAGTCAGTAGGGGTTCTGTACGATCTGGCTGTGGGATGGTTTGGGGAGGGACTTCTAAGGGGATGTCACATTTTGTTGTTTTAATCTGTTGGAGATACTTCCACAACCTGCTACTACTGTTTGTTAAGATGTTGGTCATTGCAACACTCAGGCTGGGGTCCACACTACACGCACAACATCCAGGGCTGACATAGGAACCAAATACAAATTACTCACTTGGAATGAGCGAGGGTTAAATAAATCTGAGAAGCGACAGAGAGTGCATGCCTGCCTCCTGTGATATGGAATTGCCATAGCATTTCTCCAGGAGACACATCTGTGGGGGGATTGCATTAAGACCCATATTTATAGTTTTTTAGTGCCGCATTTGCGTCATTTTTTGACGCAAAAATGGCGCAAACTCACAAAATACAATTGTATTTTGCAAATTTTTGCCAGTTTTGCGTAAAAAAATGACGCAAATGCGGGCCTAAAAAACTATACATATGGGCCTAAATGTCTTAAGAAAAGATGGCAGGGACAGATCTATGTCACATCCTACTCGGTATACTCTTGAGGGGACCTGATTTGGGTAATTCCCAGAATTCCCTTCCAAAAGATACGCACACTCATAGACGTAGATGGGAGATACATTAGCCTGGCAGGCACATTGGATGCACACAAGTTATGTCTCATTAATGTTTCCGAAACTAACACTAAGGATGTTACAAACATTGGTATGGTACGGGAGGCCTCGCAGCACTACCATGAGGCAGAGTTTATCAAGGTGGGAGATTTTAATTGTGTGGTGGAGGGCATGTGAGACAGATCCCAGCCTCAATGTGGTTCTAAGCCCAATATGACATTGGAGCTTGAGCAGAGTGATCATGGGTCTGGTGGACATTTGGCATGTGCAACATCCACAGGCACTTGCCTACTCCTCCTATACAACTAAGGTAGGTACACATAGTAGGCTAGACTGTTTTTTCACACAAGCTTACCTGAGACAGTTCATAGAGGATTCAGGCTACCTAGCCCGATATATATCTGATCACTCGCACCTGTTAACTACTTACTCCTTACATAGGTTAGTACCTAGATTACGGCTCTGTCAACTCAAGGTAGAAGCGCTGAGGGAAACAGTCTTTTGCGGAATGTTGATGGATGCCATCAACCAATAATTTTAATGTAACTGGGGCAGCAGAAGCAGCAGGGCTGTGGAATGGAATATCATGGAAGTGGTCATCCGGGGTGTAAAATATGGCAACACCCATGGGTATATGCCAGATACTAGAAAGAGACCTGACACGTAGTGAGGAGGCACTGGTGACCCTTGAAAGAGAGTGTGCAACTAACTCAGAAAACCTAGGAGGCTGGGACCAAGCGCTGCACAAGGTGTGTACACTCTGGGATCAACTAGAAAAACAATCTCTGCAAACCAGTGGCTAGATTCTACACAGAGGGGGACAGAGTGGGGTGCCTCTAGGTGCGATTAATAAAGTCTGAAACCTCGGTGCAACCCATATTGGCCCTGATGACTGAATGGGGACCATAGATTCCACCAAGCAGGAAATTAACAAGGTTTTTGTGGATCATCACCAAGTGTTTTTTTACACTAGAGCGCTTGGACGTGCACCACCGGGGGCCTTAGCAGTTTTAAATGCATCCATTGCCTTGAGCAACTCATGTTTGATTAAAGGGTCCCCTAGTTCTTCACTTTCCTCCGAGGTAAGCCAAGGCAGGAGCAGCCCGCCAGATGCTCAGGAAGTTATCCCTGTACTACATACTACATACATGGAGTGCTGTGCTATATACAAAGCATCGCTGTATGTAGTACTGCTTGTTGAAATGCCAATGAAGAAATGTAAAAAAAACTTAAACAGGCATTGTATTTCCAGCTAGAGGAGCACTGAATCACAGATGAACACACATTTCTTCACCATTACCTAAACCCCATGTTTTTCTTGTAGCCCAATTGAGGATATGCCTAGACCCTTGCCTTCTTAGCATTCTTTCTCTGTCATCTCACATGACACTCTTAAGAACTGAATATAACACATTGTATTTTTCATTGGTTTCATCTCCCATATTGATTTTTCAAAGTGTCTTGTGTTGAGGTAAATGGCATTATTATTTCTAAAGACTCTATGACGTTGCAAAAATCAATTTCTGAACAGGTAAGGTTGTGCCACCTACGTACACCTTATGACATGGACATGTTAACCTTTTACAACAAAATCACTTTTACAATTAAAGTTCCATCTGGTTTTCATTTTTCTCTTAAAAGGGGTGCTAAGTGTAATGATATTCTCACCCTTATGGTAGGCTTTACATTTGTTACATTTTGTGAAGCTGTCATTCAATTTAAGCCATGGCTCTCTCCTTTTTTATAACACTCCTTACAAATTATCTTTCATAGTACATGCCCTGCTGTGTGCGAAATGTGGTCTTCTAATCATGTTTGTTTCAATGTCTGGATCACTCATCAAATGCAAGTGTCTGCTCAACAACTGTCTAACTGCTGCATACTATTTTCTGCATGCATTATGTAACTATATGCTTTATCACTCAATGTGGGTTTCTCAACTTTGGAGAGGATATTTTCTGATAGGTATTTGTTTCCTCTGCTTCTGGCTGTCTGTCTATCTGAGTAGCCACTGGCTTTAAGTCTCCATTTCATTTTTTTCAAAATGTTCCTGGTTACTACATATCCTCTTTGCTCTAATGAGCTCCCATAAGGGATACTTTCTGTGAGCAGTATGGTGTAGAAGCTTTTGGCGGGTAAACTACTGTCACCCAAAGTAGGTTTTCTTTATGTTGAAGACACTAGTTTATGTTCTAACACTATCATTTTTACATTAAGAAATTCTAGTTCCCTATTAGTGATCTTTCTGGTAAAAATGGATTAAGATTATTTTGAATTATTTCAGACACAAAACTTTCCACTCTTTCATACTACCCTCTCAGAATATAAAAAGGTAATCAATAAAAAAGACCCATATAATAATGTGGTCCTCACACCTTTCCAAGTCAGGACCATAGACAACCTGCTCCTCCTGCCAGCCCATAGGTAAGTTTTCATAGCTAGGGGCAAAGCAGGTGCCCATAGCAGTCCCCCCCTTTGTTGCTGATACAGTTAACTGCTGAACACAAAAATGTTTTTGGTTAAACCCCATATAATCCTCTTCCAGATCATTGTGGTGTATTGATACAACCTTATTGGTCTTGCTTGCAAAGTGTTTTACTGCTCTCAAACCGTCTTCATGTACTATAGTCATGTACAATGATGACACAACAGTTGCTAAGTTTATCAAGATGAAAGTTAGAAACAGCTAGCATTTCGTTTTCTATACTTTTGATTAAATGAAAAAGAATTTGACAGATGCATGTTCAGTGATTTTAGATTGTGTTGTATGTTGAACCATTTTGATAAGAAGGATACAAAATAACATGGTATTTCATGTCAATTAAACATGTATTTAGGGGTATGTATACTTTTCAAACTGGTTATTAACTACACAATAAAGGTTGTATATATATATATATATATATATATATATATATATATACACACACACACATATATATGAGATAGATAGATAGATAGATAGATAGATAGATAGATAGATAGATAGATAGATAGATAGATAGATAGATAGATAGATAGATAGATAGATAGACCAATAGTCCCGACCCTTTGAATACACATATCAGTAGGCCAAAGAAGTCCTTTAACTTATTTTGTGTTGCTTCCAATTCATCATTTACCTATAGCACTGCCCACTTTCAAGCTGAAAACAGGCTGACAAAGTAGAAAAGGAACTCTCCATTATTTTAAAAATGTGTTTCAAGAAGTATTCAATATTACCTCCTGCAGGGACTGAAACAGGCATCCCAATAGCTGGAGATAAAGAGAGAAAAAATAAAATATAGACACTTCTTTGATTGTCATGTTCTTTAACCCATTTCAAATATGTTTCTCCTATGTGGTTTGACCAGTAAGACAGTTATCCAGCCCACAAACAATGCACAACTTCACCTAGAAGACGTTAGTTGATTACAATACAATATGATATCTTCAAATCTCTTTTTACAAGATGTGTACCAGAGTACAAATATATTCAATAGTAAAATAGGATCTTAATATCATAAAATAATAGGTAACATTTAACATATATTTATCCATAATCATACTTTGTTTCAATTACCCCACCACCATGTCCAGCTTTTAGGGACAAGCCTTTTCCTTAATCATTTCTACAATATCAACATTTTGGCTTCAGCTGCCCATCTTCTTCATTCGTCTTTACCTAGCTAGAGGCACATGCAATGGTCAGAGATAAAACTGTTTTATAATCCCCAAACATATCATATCATTTCTGACTCTTTTCAGGATTTCTCCATTTTCTTCTGAAAACAAATTTAGAAACGGGTGTTGGTGTACACAAAAACTATTTTATCTTTTAAGAGGAAAGCAGGCTGTATTTGTATCATCTGCCTTTAGGGCCCTTCAGGCTGTCTTGGTTGCTGCACATAATTCTTTAGATGTGACATTTGGGAGCTTTTGGAACTACCATTATCCAAGCATTGTTTTTCATCTTAATCTCCCACCAGTGAGTTTAATCGCAAATCTGGAGTACATTTACACATAAGTATCTCTGGTTGCTTATTTGCATAACACTCCTCTGAAACGTTCACTCTCACTGGCAAATGTTGGCTTCTATAGCTTTGTCCAAATCTTCACTTAGCAATTGCTTCCAACCATCTTGGTGATCAGCTTTGGTCATCTACATCTACCATGGTTCCTTTTTGTGAATGCAGGTATTATAAATGGTGCTTATTATTATTAGTGTTTTTGGCGGACATTTGTAGGCATAGGAGGGCCATATTAAAAGCTTTAAAGTTTACATTTGCAGGAGACCCGGTTTAGCTTCATGAAGATCTTATGGAAATATATTGTACCCCCTCAGTATTGTGGCTGAAACCCATTTATGTGGGCTCACAGGGATATTTGCTTCTATTGAGGTCTAGTTGGTAACTATAGCATTTACGAAACCCTAAACAGCACTTTGCTGTGTCTGTCTGTGCAATACAAGATGTCTTCCTCTATTCTTGGATACCTGGAGTGTCTTCTGATGCCCACCATCCCTAAAAAGCATTTTTTCCAAATTCTATTTTATGCCCAAAGTCCTCATTAGGGTTTTTTCTTTGATGGGGTGGTCTACTAGCAACTCATTGCTATTGATGCCTATTGATGATGCTGGGTACAATCACTGCTTCTAGGGCTTCTTGCAAAGATGTTAAAGGTGGCATTCTCCCCTTCAACTACCTTTTTCAGGCACCATTTCAAAAGTATTTTCCGCATGATGTATCATGGCTCTTTTGAGCTCTTTGAGATTACGTCCAAACCCCTATATGTCTCTTCTGGTTGGGGTCCTTCCTCTGAAACATCTTATATGTTGGCCCACATTACAATTTCTGGCTTCAGTTCCTCCTAGGCAATTTCAAAACCTACTGCTAATTAAGAAGATGAGCCTCAACATGAGATGCTGTCAATTGCTTTCTTGGCAATGAAAAGGTTTAAAGTAGGTGTAATCAACCAACTCATTGGACTCCTGCTGTGGCTAACTTCTTGGTGATGCTGGAGGTTTATCTCAACTGAAAGACCTGACCTCTGGTTCTTCTCCAGTATCTTAACTTATTTTATGTTTCAGGCAAATTTCCTATTTAAGTGTTGACTCTGCTAGTTAATCCATACACCACTATTCGTATTTCTTGTGGATGGTACAACTTGGAGTATGCGGGCCAAGGACTGTCACATGGTTCCGAAACTAGTCAGGTAAGGCAATTCCCCTAAAAAGAATAATGTCTCATGTCATCCATATAAGCTTGACACTCTCATCTAAGTTTCATGGCATCCACTAATAACATTAGTTCTAACAAATGTAATCCTAAAATAATCAATTACAACTGATTAAGCCTTTTTCCTTGGAAGGCAGCGGGTTTCCCATAACCTCCAGGCGTCTGTCATGCTCTCTTGAACTGTAGATGCCCCACCTTTGCCTCAGCAGTCAGCACGTCCAAAGAAGACGGTTGTCCAAACAAAGTGCGTTTCAGTATGCATATCAACACAGCCTTAAGTCACCTCAGTCTTCACAGAGGTCTTTCCTCTGCCTTCCAGCTTTTACAGCCCCTTCAGGCTACGTGCAAAATTAGGTACATTTCTCAGTACCAATAAAAATGCTGCACAAAGAGGGGTTGCAAAATTCAGCTTAGTTCAGAAGCATAGAAGCAGTTTACACACGTTATAATGGTGTTGGGCAGTAGTAAAATACGAGTTAGGTCCTCTGTGTCTTGTTAGTGTGTGTTGTTGAACGTCATTAGGAAATGTGTGTACATAGAATATTTATTCATAAACTGCTATATGAATTTAGGATGGGCAGTGGATGTCGGAAACACAGACGAACATCAATGTCTCCTTTTGCTATGGGTTGATTACCGTATTACCGTATTACTCCTACCCCTGCATGACATGCCTCGTTATGTTGGTGGGGAGAAATTCACGGCTGAATCCCTGCAATAACAAATAACAAGAGTGGAAAAAATACTTTCTGTTTCAGCTACCTCCATTAGCGAGATCATTGCTGCTTTTGATGAGCCGAAAACCGTCATCTGTGTAGATCTTCATTTCCCTGCAGCACTTACCATGGGGTTGGTACCAGTCTCACCCAGAAGAAAGCTGGTACCAGAAACTGAGCCAGAACATCTTCTGTTGGAGCTGGTGTTCTACGCGTTGGTCAGGCATGTGGTGCTCCCGCAGAAATCAGAAAAGAATGTTGTGCCCCTGACGTCATTGCATGTAGGCATCTGACCTCAATGCATGGCAGGATTGCACTAAATGGCTCTGCATGGCAGTCGCCTTTGCAGTTTTGCTTTACACACTACCGGTATTAGGACTAAGTACATACATCTAACAGTTCCTTTCAGCTTTTTTCAGACTAGATATCTCAACGTGTAAACATAAATCTAGATGTTTGCCCCTCAGTGGAGCAGACTGATAATATGTGCACCTACATAGTCTTCTTTATGGTTTTCTTATATTGCCATGGTGCACAGAAGAAACAAAGTGCTGCACAACTGCACTGAGTTGCAGAGCCTTAATTGAACAATATGGACATCACACCTTCTATTTGATGACATGATGGTAATGTGATTTGTGAGATCCAGTATTTCCACCAAAATAAACTGCACATTGTCTTACATGCAGTCATGTTGTTCAGGTTGTTATCAGTTGATGCATGGACTGTTTTGGGAAAATTACATTCCTGCTTTCCTTAATGATATTTTAGTGTTACAGATGAAATGGAAGAAGTACAGAGAAAGGCTGAAAGAAGCATTGGGGCTTTTGACAAAAATGGCTTGATTTTAGATAAAAACAGATGGGAATTGTTCATATCTGAAACTGAGTGCCCGGGACATGTAATTTTGGCAGGAAGGAAGTAAAAGGCAAACATTGCAATTTGTTGCAGAAGAGACACTTATGCTTTCCAGTAGAGACTAAGGGCCAGATGTATCAAAGGGTTTTACCCATTCTGTGTCTATGGGAAAATGCTTTAGTACATATGGCCCTAACGCCCATGTTTATATTTTTTTAGCGCCGCATTTGCGCCGCTTTTTGATGCAAAATCGGCGCAAACTTATAAAACACAATTCTATTTTGTAAGTTTGCGCCAATTTTGCGTCAAAAAACGATGCAAATGCGGCGCAAAAAAAATATAAATATGGGCCTAAGTGCTGTCTTTCCTCTATCTTTGTGATTTCAGTGCTCAATTAGTCTGAATTGTGTCTCAATTACTGAGCCTTTTACCGTTTTGCAAGAAAATAAGACCAAATTTGTCTTGGGAGATGATAAAGTTTCTTCCTTGACCTAGATTGAGGCCTAATTAAGAGCTGTTTGATGTGCTCAAATAACAGTCACTTGTTTCAAGCTTGCCCATGCACGTAATTGTGGAGCTATGGAGCAGAGTTCACCCTCAAAGGGAATAAACGGGAAACACCTTGGCCTTTGAATTGGGCACTTAGAAACACCAGGAAAAAAAGAACTCATGAATTAGGAGATGCTCGTATGCACATGGGCATTTTTAAAGTTTAAATTTATGCATGGAATTCCAATTTCATACTTAAAACGTACTGCAAACTGATGATTACATTTTTGGGGGAGGAAAAAATAATAATCCTGCAAAATATAGTGCGCATTCAACCGGGCTTGGAAGAATGCTCCAAGAATGCAAATTCATGGTAGATCAATTTGAAGGTTGAACAATAAGTCAGAGTGTGATAAGCTGAAGAAAGGTAATGGATTTTTTTGTGGCCTTCGTGTACATAAGTGATAATGATTGCATTACAAAGCACAACTTGAGGTGGGTTTGGCACCAAACCGTGTATATGCATAGGGTTGTCAAGAATGTCAAGAAAGGTTGGATAGAAGAAAGGTGTTTGGTGAGAGAAATGTACATTTATGCTAACTTGTCAAAGGTAGACTTCTGATGCAGGAAGAAATCGCAAAGTCACGTTTTTCAGTTCGACGTACAGTGACAGATCTTGTCCACAAAGGGCATTTGGGGCTGAACCTTAGCAAAAAGGCACTAACAGAAATGTATTGGAAGAATTAATTAGAAAGGATAATACAGGACAAAACAGTTGCTAAAGATTTACCTGTAAAAGATCAACTATATCACCAGAATTGCCATACACACCTTGTGAGAAGTTATGTTAACTTTCTTGGGACTTTTCACGTTGTCACCCAAGATCAACGTTTAGTCGGTGGTCTGATAGAATATTTTTCACAAGGGGTAGACACTACACTTGTAAAGATGTGCAGCCTTCATCACCACCAGCAGAATCTGCTTGTTGGAACGGGCTAGTAGAATGATACAGCATAACAAACACTATGCCATTGAAAAGGATGTTGTCAGAAAACATGTTTAACAGACATTTTTATGAAAGTGTTACAGCACATTTCACCACAGGGGTTTCCCTGTTTGAGGCTTTGAGAGAATGACTGAGTATTACATGTATGGCTCCAAGACAGTTAACTGGAAGGTCACTCTGGTTGTAAAGTCAGAGAGGGATATGATGGGAACAATAAAATGGGCAGCAGAAAATGATGGAAAATATAGAATGCTTTACAATTTGTTAAAAGCAGAGAATTCAAGACTGGCAATTGTGTGAGTATCAAATTCTGGAACGATGTTTGGAAAGGTAAGCTAAAACATATACCAAAGGGTGTGGTGAAGGAGGAATCGGGGTCAGCTTGAAATAGAGAAAAAGGTGGTAAAAGGAGGGACTGACTGAGTTAAAGTTTGATATCCTTTGTCAAGGCCAAATATGTGAAGAAGGAAAAAGGAGGGGTGAAGCACAAAAATCATCTTGAATCAAGAAAAGCTGTACCTGGAAAATAAAATATGTTTAATTTATTCTTTATTGCAGTACTTTGTGCTTAAGTGTTTGTCTTGTGTGTGTCTTTGGTTCATCTATCTTGCTAGAGTGGGTTCTGAAACTTTATTAGATAACTTTTATACATAAAGTTTATTTATTCTTAAACAGCTCTGAGAATCTTATCTTAGAAATTATATATATATATATATATATATATATATATATATATATATATATATATATATATAATTTCGCTCTCTCTACTGACTGCCCCTCTAAGATTCTCAGAGCTGTTTAAGAATAAATAAACTTTATGTATAAAAGTTATCTAATATATATATTTGTATATAGATAGATAGATATCCTTTTGCTGTGATTAATTAAAGAGTGATACTTCCACTTGCGACCTCCTTGCCTCTTTATGGTTCAGGAAAGAAAACTCCTTAAGCAAAATTGTTCCTTTGTATCTTGGAAAACATTTTTTGGGTAGGTAATTGAGGCTTTCTCCCTATTACTATAAGAGACGTTTTAAATTTATTTTTATTTTTTCAAAATAGTTTTATATTTTTAAATATATGCATTTTAACTAACAATTATGTTCATGTAAACCACAAGTGATATTATATTAATTATCCTCCCATGTACTGTGTTTGACATCATCTGTAGCATGATTTATTCAGGGATGTGGAACTTTATTTTCTGCTGGAATTGTTTTACTATTAAAAGGATTATTATAGGATAGCGATCAATATATGATAGCAAGTTGTTGCCTTCTAGTTCCTGTCCAATCTAGTGCAGGCTACCAAGGGGCACTAATGGTATTTAGGCAATGAACAAGCTGTTTATCATACAATTGTTTAATATTGAATGGAATGAAAATAGAAATCCACTTAGACATGATTGTCTTGAAATCCCGAAACACTTCTAAGTAAACACAGATTGCTAATGCCTAATATAGAGAACCTGTTGTCCTACATGATACAGTCAATGTTATCATATTCACCTGTAGACAAGTCGTCATCGTCACTCACGTGGGTCACTGGGAAGAAAGAAGGAAAGTCTGGTTAGATGTTTCTTTTGCATATCCTATAATATATAAATGTTTAGTCTGCACTATGAAACTTTACATTTTCTTCCCTTCTTCATTTTTTGTAATTTATATTGTATTCATGTTTTTGTTCAACTTGACAACTACTATCTTGAAACTAGTCATGACCAAGAACACAAAGTTAATTTGCTGATCTTATGTCCAAGATATGCTATATGCCTGAGTAATTTAAATGTGTCATTCAAATCTCATATCTTCCTCATACAGTTTGCACGCTGTAAAGGCCAGCCATAGGATGTTTAACAAGACTAGTACTATTTTTGTCATTCTCCCTTGCTCTGACTTAACTGTCCTAATAATCTTTCTTCACTTTCTGCTCTGTGAAATAAAACCTTACGTCCATTGCATGTTACATTCCACTTTCTTTGTAAAACCATTTGTTGAGTAATAAAGTCTGGCGATCAATGTTTTGAAGAGCTACTGCTTGCCGTGGTCAAGGGTTGGGATGAGGGCACTGATGATAGGATTTCAAAGGATCAAAAGATTTGGGGTACAGACGTTCATCCATTGTTGGAGTTACAAGCACCTGGAGGTCATTCAGTATCAAACAGAGGAGCTGCTAATTTGGATTGTGTCTGGGAAGGAGAGGGTGGAAACTGCACTGGCTGTACAGATCTAAAATGGTTGAGGGAAGGCCATTTTCAGATAGCTGATGAGTCAGCAAGGAGTACTTCCGAAGATAAAGAAGACAGAGGGAGGCTGACATAGGTCATAATTACGAGTCTGGCGTTCACTAGACCGCCAGACTTACGGTGGCGGTCTGGACCACTGATAGTGTGTGGCAGTCCGACCACCACATTACGACCCTGGCACTGCTGTCTCCTCCAAGATCGGTGATCCCGATGGGCTGGCGGTGGGTGCAGGTTGCAAACAGCCAGGGCAGTGCTGTACACAGCGCCGCCCTACTGATTACAACATTGTTCTCCGCCAGCCTTTTCATGCAGTTTTACCACCATGAAAATTCTGTTCTGCTGTACAGACAGTGTACATTACAAGGGTGCCGGTGCCCTCTGCAGGAGGCAGCATTGCTGCTGGCTCGATTACGAGCAGGTGACAATGCTGCCACCACTTTCCCGCTGGGTGACCGGAGGAAATATTGGTTTCCGCCCAGCAGGAAAGTGATAATGGGGCCAACAGGGAGGTCACCACTACAATGGCGGCCACCCTGTCAGGAGTTTGGCAGAGGGGTGTTCCCATCCACCAAAATTCGTAATCAGGACAATAGGCCAGAAATTGTGTCAAGTTCTTTGGTGCAACAGGAAGAGGAAGGGGCTGTGAACAAGTCCTTTGGATGAGAGAGTTTTTTCAGGTGGGGAATCAATCAATGAAAGGGAAACTGCAGAGACTGGTACAGACCTACATCATTCTGAAGTAAATATATTGAACACCAGTGTGTTGAGGAGTCATGTCACCTGTTATTAAAGCAGTATATAGGCATAGGTAATAGATTATATTTTAGGACCTAGCAATAATGATACATTAAATGACAAACTTGCCACAAAGATATGAACGAAACAAGGTGGGTATGTCTAATGTACTGAATTGTGGCTGCATTGTCTTGGCTATCTAGTTACCCTCCCCTTGTCTCAATTTTTAGTTCTTACCAATAAAGTTGTCATCGTCACTCTCACTTGCCACTGTGGAGACAGAGAAGAGGACATGTTCAATCATTCCTTAGCATGCCCAGTGCACCTACAGAAACAGAAGACTTTGTTTGGGCTCTGCCATATATCTCAATGTATTCCTTCACCTACAAACATGGCAGGGCCAGACCTGAAATCACACTAGATGAAGCTTCTTTGAGCACAATTAAGTAAAAATAAGAGGAAATGCTATCAGATAAAACATGCAATGGCAATAGGTATGGCTTATGATTGTAAGTGCTTTTTGCATCATTGATGGGTTTAGGCACTAAATAAATTGCCATATATGACCTTTGTCACTCATCTTTGCACTCATGCATCCATTCACCAATCCACTGATGTATTCCTGAATTCACCTTTTGACACAACCTCACTAAAACATACAGAAATGTAACAACATATGTATGATAAATTAAAAGCATACCAGTAGAAAAAAGTAAACATGTTGTCTTAATGTGGCTGGCATATGCTTGTAATAAACCAAACTAAACAGAGCTGCAGGTGTCTTTCTCGCAAAGGTATTGTAAATAGTCTATTAAACTTTTATAGGTTAAATATGACTGCCAAACTTAGAACCAACATGCTGGACATATTGGAATGGTAAAACAATCTTACACTTTGGATAAAAGCATTTCATAATGGTCTGCTTGTTTAGAGGAAGTGGTCATGTAGGACGTGGCACAATACAGATGAGCGGCAAGCAAGCAGCCTGTTAGCGCCGCCTGAAAAGCTGAAATACCCTCTTAAGAAACATTAAAATAAAAAGATGATAAGCAAAGAAATGAAAAAGAAAAACTAAAAGAAGAAAACCCAAAATTAAAGGACTGGCAAACCAGTCCTGACAGTGAAGCACACTTATTTTCAGGTGAATGTTTATAAGTGATCAAACAGTTATGTCAGTCATAGTGCATGAGAGCCAATGACTGATGTGGACTGAACCATTACCCCATGTAGGTAACTATCATGGATGGAATAGAGTGTAAATGACATTCAGACAGACCAATGGAAGAGGAGGGCTGACCCAAAGGCCCTCTGTGTATCTATATGGTGTGTGTATATATATATATATATATATATATATATATATATATAGAGAGAGAGAGAGAGAGAGATAGATAGATAGATAGATAGATAGATAGATAGATAGATAGATAGATAGATAGATAGATAGATAGATAGATAGATAGATAGATAGATAGATAGATAGATAGATAGATAGATAGATGACTTTTACCAAATAATTAGTTTTACACCTAACTCAAAAGAGGCCTATTCAAGTGCACATGAACTGGCAAACATTGTGCATACAGTTGTGAAATTACAAATATTTGGAAAAATATAGCTTGGAAAACAATATACAATCCCTCTCAACAGGTCCTGTTAAGAATCCTCACAATGAAAATTCTCATGCTTTGTCAGAGTTGGGGTCCAACGCCAAACCCCTTGCCTGTTATGGTAAACTGTGAGAATACATATAACAAAATATCTATCTAAAGCCTGTAAGTCATCCAACTTTTAGAGTTGTGCTGGTTTGAGCAATCCTTTTCACAATTAATAAGCTAGACAAACTGTATTTGTCATAACGTTTCATAATAAGCAGACAAGACCTGTAGCATCAGCAATGTTTCCAGTGCTCCAAATAGCAAATTTCGTGTCACCATAGCTAACTTGGGCCTAATGTTTTGAGAGTAAACTTTTCCACGAGACAACGATCAGATGCAGACTCGTAATTGTATTCAGAATTACAGAGACTAAGAAAAATACTATCTCCCCTAAGGCGGCTCAACAAAGATGTTCACAAAGCAAAACTTCTATATCCACAGTTTGTCACTCTTATCTGCCCACAACTTATCTGCCCACACCAAAATCTTTGCCTACTGTGGAAATCTGTGGGATTCCATGTAACAAAATACCTATCTGTAAGCTTCAATATAGAGTAATAACCACCCACGCTTAAATACCTACTGACTTTAACATATGCTTTACATTATAATATATATATATATGTCAGGCCTAGTGCCTTTATCGTAACATTTCAAATAAACAGAAAAGGGTTGTAGCCATGATCATTGGCTTGCAACCAGGGAAAGGATGAGGCGTAACAGCCAGAGCTGCTGACTTTGATGATGGGGAGCCAAGTTCAAGTCTCAATGTTGTCTCAAATTCATCTGATTCTGGGAAAATCACTTCATCTCCTTGTGCCCACAAAAGATGAATGTGTCTATGTGTAATGTAACTGGTGCCCATGATAAGCAGTCCAATACCTTCGGGTCAAGCTTGTGCTATATATAAAAAACAGTCCTGCTGTATCAAGTATAAGCTTTGCCATTAGCCAAAAAACTGCAAAGGAATATTCTCTTTAGTGGAAGTACAGAAATTCAGCCTAATCAAATCCTGTAGTCAGCAAAACCAACATGTCTATGGAGCCTTAGTCCCTCTCTCAATAGGACGCTGAAAGCTTTCTTGTTGCTCACATAAGGTCAGTGAAAGTTGCACTGTCAAACCATACCAAAATTCCATACAGATTAGTAAAGCCCTGGACATGCCATCTTGCTCTCAAATACAAAACTGCACTCTGAAGCCTAAAGTTAATGACTACCCTTCATCTGTGCTGCTGCACAATACCCTAAATTATGTAATTTATCTAAGAAATGTAAAAAGCATTACAATGTCATGTATGTGCTCCTGAAAGTTCAAGCCCTAAAAGCTGGATAAATAGCCATAATTATCACAGCGGTGTGGAGGGCAAGCACTTTTTTGTGGAAGCACACATCTTCTGCCCTTTGAAAACATGTACTGCCGGCTACCAACATGTGGGCGGAGCCAAAGCCTTTCTCCTAGTACTGCTTCTTACAGCCATTTTTAGGTTGATCACATGTCTGGCCAGAGCTGTTCTATCAAGTTAGACCTAAAAACAAAGAAAGATCACATTAAAAATTGACACAGATTTGTAATTTCATTTTACCCACCCAAATGAATAAGTGCTGAGTCGAGATCCCAACGCCAGAAACAATTAGCCCATAATGCAACCTTCGCAGTCACTTCAATAATGCAAAACTGGTGACTCCATCTCAAAGAGAACATAAAACAGTTTTCCATGCAAAGCAAGCAGGTACTGGAAGGGGTCTGTAGTTGAGGTTCTGATCTTCCTGGATGTATATGCGATACAAACACATCTCCAACTAGAGATCTTTGAGGCTGGTTACTCCCACACTGTGGGGCATATTTACATGAATGTGGAGCATCGTGGGTGGTGTGCCAATTTCTTGTGCCCCCTTACCAGCACCTAACAACACACTGTGTGTGCCATATTTACAATGTGGCGCACCATGGCAGTTGTTAGCACAAAAGCGTCAACATATTTTACGCTATTGTGGCGCTTTGCTACACTAGCATCAAAAATGTTGACGCTAGTGCAGCAAAACACAGTGAGGCTCATTGAATATAATGGGTTTATCATTTAACTGCCTGCTCTGAGCAGGCATTAAAAATCATGGATAAAATGGTGCATTAAAATTCTGTAAATTTAACTGCGCCATTTTTTCCGGCCTCCCTGTGGTGGAACGCACCCTTGCATATTTTATGCCTGATGCAGGCATAATGTGGTGCAAAGGGTCACAAAGTGGTGCAATGCAAGCGTTGCGCCACTTTGTAAATATGGCATGGCAGAAAAACCACCTTAGCTCTGTCTTAATGTAAAAAAAATGACGCTAAGGTGTGTCTAGGGGCTCGTAAATATGCCCCTTAATTTTGACTTGGAAAGCATTACCTTGACACCTTTTTGTCCCCAAAATCTTACACCCCCTCAAATAGTCAATGCAAAAACTGGTTCAGCTCTTTTCATCACTGATTTCCTTACAGAACTATTATTCGAGGTTAACTTAAATGTCTGGTATCTCAGTGCAGTAGGCATGCTTCGTAAAAACAAATTGGGAAGATATAGACTACTGCGAGACTTCTAGAAGAAACAAAAAATGAATGGCACGGGGACGGTTGTTAGGGTCACTTTAGGTTCCAGGAGCTCTCTTTGCAGAGATCATTTAAAAGGATTCATTCTCAAGAACTTCATGTCCCCCTGGACAGCGCCACAGTTTTGGAAAATAACATAGGTACCCCTTGTTAGTTAGTTTTATGTCTGTCTTCTTGGGAAACTGATTTAATAGTCATAGTTTCCCGTTTGTCAATCATGTGTCTGTAAATTCAGACAGTGGTAGGTGGGCCACAAGCAATGAATCGCAGGGTGCAGTTGTATGTGTGTTGCTCTCCAATCTCCTATCTCTTTACACTGCTTTACTCCTGCTTTATTCTCAACGTACTGCACTAGGGACAGTCGCGTGCCATCCCAAATGAAAGAAAACATTGGGCAAAAAGAGATTATGGAGTTAATCAGGGATAACTTTATAACTCATGCTAGCATACAGCATTTTGTTGCTTTGTATATATTCTTGTGCACCTTGAGTCACATGCACATATATGTAGAGGGTTTGGCACAGAAAATGTATTTTCCGTAAGTTACCTTGTTCAGATTAAACCTGCCCAGTGACAAATAGTGACACAAAAAACATAATAGCTCTTCTAACTGAAAAGTAACAATTTACGCCTCTAAATAAATTTGGTAGAACTTTAATCAACAGCTTTCCCACTCTAATAATTTTCCGCTGCTCTGCCGAGTTTGTGATATCCCTGTGGGGTAATTTCACCATCTATTGTTCTACTGACTGAAAAGTGAAGTGACATTTTATTATATATTCGATGTCATGAGCTCAGAATACCAATATACATTGCAAACAAACTCACTAACACATAGGCGATCCAAAAAATTAAGTGTGCATTAAAACATTGTGCAAGAATACGGCGAGAAATCATCAATAGATCCCTACTGACACCAGAAAGACAGACATGCACGCCCGGTCACCAGCCGCCTCGACTACGGCAACACTCTCTATGCCAGAGTGTCCAAACAGCTACTTAAAAGAATCCAGAATCTACAGAACACCACAGCCAGAATCGTCCTCAACCTCCCCAAGTGCTCAACCATCACCCCACACCCTGTCCAGAAGAGATGCCAATTCAAAATCCTCACACTTGCAAATAAGGCTCTACACAATCTTGGGCCATTCTACATTAACCATCGACTGGCCTTCCAATTCCCAGCAAGGCAACCACGCTCTGCCTCGCTAAACCTCGCACAGCCCCTACATCCATCACAGCTGAGGCTGCTCCTTCTCCTACACAGCTCCCTCCCTGGTGGACTTCGGAAGGAGACTCTAGATGTGGCTTTTTGACATTTCTGAGAATTTCTGCAGCCCGATCGTGAAGTGATCAGGCTGAAGAAATGCCCACTAGACACAAGGGAGATTTTGTTTTGTGTTTATGTGTGTTAACTTACAAGGGGAGCGACTTCTTGAGCAAGGGTCGCTCCCCAGGGGAGGAAATTTATTATTAGGCCTTAAAACATATATATCCCTGGTGTCTAGTGGCTTCTACCCTCCCTGGGGGCAGATCGGCCTATTTTAATTAGGCCAATCTGCCCCCAGGGGGGGCAGAAGCCACTAGGCACCAGGGATATATATTTTGTTTTCATAAGCAATGAAGGGGAGCAACGCCTTGAGCAAGGGTCGCCCCTATTGGGGGTAATTATTTATGAGGCCTTTTCTGCCCCCCCCGGGGGCAGATCGGCCTATTTTAATTAGACCGATCTGCCCCCAGGGGGGCCAGAAGCCACTAGTCACCAGGGATTTATTTTTAATTTTTTACAGATGGGGAGCGACCCCTTAGACAAGGGTCACTCCCCTTGGGGGGCAAATTCTTTTTAGGCCTACTTTTGTTAGGCCAATTTGCCCCCAAGGGGAGCAGAGACTACTAGACACCATGGATTTATTCGTACATCCGTTTCACGCAAGGGGAGTGACCCCTTAGGCAAGGGCCGCTCCCCTGGGGGGTAAATTTATTTTAGGCCATTTCTGTCCCCCTTGGGGGCAGATCGGCCTATTTATATAAGGCCGATCTTCCCCCAGAGGGGCAGAAACCACTTAGGCACCGAGGATTGCTGTGTGTGTATGTTTTGTTTGGGGGGCAGCCCCTTGGGCAAGGGTCGCTCCCCATCGGGGCACATTACTGTTGGCCATTTCTGCCCACCTTGGGGGCAGTTCGGCTTATTTTTGAAAGGCCCATCTGCCCCAAAGGGGCGCAGAAAGTCCACCATAGACCAGGGAAGATTTTTTTTTTTAAGAGAGGGTATAAATAAATGGGGACAAAGATGTTCTGCCCACCGTTGGGCAGATGGGGCAATTACCCCCGATCCACTCCCTGGGTGGGCAGAAAGCCTACTAGATGCCAGGAAACTAAAACAAAAAACAATAGTGTGGTGGTGGCTACCAACCAGTATGGGCATGGTTATGCCCCCACACCAACTGAAGGGGGTCTTTCAGCCATTTTCTTACCCACAATGCCCTGCAAACCTTAAACTTTGCTTAAAATCGCACATTTTTCCCACATTTTTGTGATGGAACCTTCCAGAATCTGCAGGAATCCACAAAATTCCTACCACCCAGTGTTGTTGCATCTATACCAATAACAATTCTGCCCCACTTGTCAGCCTAATTTTTTTTTTTTCCAAACTGCCCTTTTGGACCCGCTTTGGTTCCCCCTCATTTTCGAAACAGGAATGTGGGGAAAAAGTGATTTTTAGCTAAATTTTAGGTTTGCCGAGGATTCTGGGTAAGAAAACACTGGGTGAGAGTGCCACAAGTTACCCCATCCTAGGTTCCCTTAGGTGACTAGTTTTCAGAAATGTCTAGGTTTGCTAGGTTTTCCTAGGTGCCGGGTGAGCTAGAGGCCAAAATCCACAGCTAGGCACTTTGCAAAAAACAGGTCCGTTTTCTTTGGGAAAATGTGTTGTGTCCACGTTGTGTTTTGGGGCATTCCCTGTCGCGGGCACTAGGCCTACCCACACAAGTGATGTACCATTTTTATCGGGAGACTTGGGGGAATGCTCTGTGGAAGGAAATTTTTGCCTCCTCTTAGATTCCAGAACTTTCTATCACCAAAATGTGAGGAAAAAGTGTTTGTTTTTGCCAAATTTTGAGGTTTGCAAAGGATTCTGGGGAACAGAACCTGATGAGAGCGCGACAAGTTACCCCATCCTGGGTTTCTCTAGGTGTCTGTTTTTCAAAAATGCACAGGTTTGGTTTCTTTTCTTAGGTGCCGGCTGAGCTAGAGACCAAAATCCACAGCTAGGCACTTTCCAAAAAACATGTCCATTGTCAATGTAAAAATGTGATGTGTCCATGTTGTGTTTTGGGGCATTTCCTGTCGTGGGCACTAGGCCTACTCACACAAGTGAGGTACCATTTTTATCTGGAGACTTGGGGGAATGTTGTGTGGAAGGAAATTTGTGGCTCATCTCACATTCCAGAACTTTCTATCACCGAAATATGAGGGAAAAGTGTATTTGTTGCCAAATTTTGAGGTTTGCAAAGGATTCTGGGTAACAGAACCTGGTGAGAGCCCCACAAGTCACCCAATCCTGGATTTCCATAGGTGTCTAGTTTTCAAAAATGCACAGGTTTGGTAGGTTTCCCTAGGTGCCGGCTGAGCTGGAGGCCAAAATCCACAGCTAGGCACTTTGCAAAAAACAGCTCTTTTCTTTGAGAAAATGTGATGTGTCCAAGTTGTCTTTTGGGACATTTCCTCTCGTGGGCACTAGGCCTACCCACACAAGTGATGTACCATTTTTATCTGGAGACTTGGGGGAATGCTCTGTGGAAGGAAATTTGTGCCTCCTCTTAGATTCCAGAACTTTCTATCACCAAAATTTGAGGACAAAGTGCTTTTTTTTTGCCAAATTTTGAGGTTTGCAAAGGATTCTGGGGAACAGAACCTGGTGAGAGCGCGACAAGTTACCCCATCCTGGGTTTCCATAGGTGTCTGTTTTTGAAAAATGCACAGGTTTGGTTGGTTTTCTTAGGTGCCGGCTGAGCTAGAGACCAAAATCTACAGCTAGGCACTTTCCAAAAAACATGTCCATTGTCAATGTAAAAATGTGATGTGTCCATGTTGTGTTTTGGGGCATTTCCTGTTGTGGGCACTAGGCCTACTCACACAAGTGAGGTACCATTTTTATCTGGAGACTTGGGGGAATGTTGTGTGGAAGGAAATGTGTGGCTCCTCTCACATTCCAGAACTTTCTATCACTGAAATATGAGGGAAAAGTGTTTTTTTGCTAAATGTTGAGGTTTGCAAAGTATTCTGGGGAACAGAACCTGGTGAGAGCCCCAGAAGTCAACCCCATTCTGAATTCCCCTAGGTGCCTAGTTCTCAAAAATTTATAGGTTTGCTAAGTTTCCTTTGGTGCCGGCTGAGCTAGAGGCCAAAATCCACAGCTAGGCACTTTGCAAAAAACAGGTCAGTTTTCTTTGGGAAAATGTGTTGTGTCCATGTTGTGTTGTGGGGCATTTCCTGTTGCGGCACTAGGCCTACCCACACAAGTGAGGTACCATTTTTATCAGGAGACTTGGGGGAATGCTGGGTGGAAGGAAATTTGTGGCTCCTCTCAGATTCCAGAACTTTCTATCACTGAAATATGAGGGAAAAGTGTATCTGTTGCCAAATTTTGAGGTTTGCAAAGAATTCTGGGTAACAGAACCTGGTGAGAGCCCCACAAGTGACCTATCCTGGATTTCCCTAGGTGTCTAGTTTTCAAAAATGCACAGGTTTGGTAGGTTTCCCTAGGTGCCGGCTGAGCTGGAGGCCAAAATCCACAGCTAGGCACTTGCCAAAAAACATGTAGGATTTCAAAGTAAAAATGTGATGTGTCCATGTTGCCTTTCCTGTCGCGGGCATTAGGCCTACCCATGCAAGTGAGGTACCATTTTTATCGGGAGACTTGGGGGAACACAGAATAGAAGAACAAGTGTTATTGCACCTTGTCTCTCTCTACATGTTTTCCTTCCAAATGTAAGACTGTGTGTAAAAAAGATGTCTATTTGAGAAATGCCCTGTAATTCACATGCTAGTATGGGGACCCCAGAATTTAGAGATGTGCAAATAACCACTGCTTCTTAACACCTTATCTTGTGCCCATTTTGGAAATACAAAGGTTTCCTTGATACCTATTTTTCACTCTTTATACTTCACCAAATGAATTGCTGTATACCCGGTATACAATGAAAACCCATTGCAAGGTGCAGATCTTTTATTGTCTATGGGTACCTAGGGTTCTTGATGAACCTACAAGCCTTATATATACCCACAACCAGAAGAGTCCAGCAGACGTAACAGTATATTGCTTTCAAAAATCTGCCATAGCTGGGAAAGGTTGTAGAAGAAAACGTGGACAGAAATGGCTCTTTTTTCACCTCAATTTCAATATGTTTTTATTTTAGCTGTTACTTTCTGTAAGAAAATCTAGAAGGATCTACACAAATGAACCCTTGCTGAATTCAGAATGTTGTCTACTTTTCAGAAATGTTTAGATGTCTGGGATACAGCATTGGTTTCACACCCGTTTCTGTCACTAACTGGTAAGAGGCTAAAAGCACAAAAAATAGTAAAAATGGGGTATGCCCCAGTAAAATGCCAAAATTGTGTTGAAAAATGTGGTTTTCTGATTCAAGTCTGCCTGTTCCTGACACCTGTTCCTAAAACCTGAGAACATGGTGATTTTAGCACCACAAACCCTTTTTGATGCCATTTTCAGGGGGGGGGGGGGAACCACAAGCCTTCTTCTGCAGCCCTTTTTTCCCATTTAAAAAAAATGTTGAAAAAAAAGGATGCAAATTTGGCGTGTAATAATTATGTGGACAAAATGTTAGGAGGGCCTAAGCGCAAACTGCCCCAAAAAGCCAAAAAAAGGCCTGCCACCTGAGGAGGAAAAGGCCTGGCAGTGAAGGGGTTAAGATCAACTGTAAAGCAAAATGGAACAATGAATGAGAAGCCAATTAAAGAAATGCAGATTGAAAACATAGATAAAAGCTGCTCTTTTTTAGAGGAAAAAATTAAAAGTGATGGGTGGAATGCCTCAATATTCTCAGCCAGCCACTGGTAATTACTCTAGGCCGTATTCCAGTCATTTTTTGATCATTGTGCCTCTTCAGAAAAAAACAATGTAATGCAAATTATGCTTCTTACTGCCCTATTTGGGCCAGCCCAGTCGAAACTGCCTTGTCAAGTCCCACTAGAGAGGAAAACATGCAACCCCAAACCTTCATCCAGGATAACTGACTGCAGATGACACCCTTAATATCCATAGAGAACAAAGCCCACCAAGCGAGAACAGCACAAACAGGACCAAAGCACTAGACACCAGTCCTGTGGCATTACAAAATGCACAAAATGTACCCTATACCCCAAAACAACCTCACATATGATTATGTGCGACAGCAAGCGTAGGGCAGCTGTAGTACATAAAATGTTGGCATAAGCATTGATTCTGATGCACATTCCTGGGATATTTTGTCAATCCCCAGAAAGTCAAACCAAATTGCTAATCTTCAAAGATGGAATGGTTACGATGCGACTGCAAAAGAATGCTGGCGGTCTGCTGCCTCGTAATACCGCTAGAGGTATTACGGCTTCTGCCGGGCTGGAGGTGCTCACCTCCAGCCTGGCGGACCGCCCAAAAGTGTCGGTACGGGTGGCATTTTGGCAATTTGGCCTCATAATATGGCAGTCTTTACCGCCGGCCCGTCAGCGGTAAAACCGCCACCACGATTCTGGCGGTATTAAGACTGCCAAACTCGTAATGAGGACCACAATGAAGAAAAGCAGGCTATACACCTCGACAGAGGGTAGCAGAAAAGAAGACTTTTCACAGACCCCATCAAATAATTTCCCTTCACAAGAGTACACCACATACCAAAGCAGACTTTGCTTATGTGCAAGGGCAGTTCCAGCAGGTGCACAATGTCACACCCTTCCTAACACTAGGGGCATTCACAGGCCCCTGCAGCCTCTGTGGCCAGGGTGTTCCCCAACCCTTCTAAGGACTCCCACTCAGCCCAGACCGATGCTTATCTGTGCGGTATGAGACACTTAGGAAGCCCTTGTAATATTCTACAGGTGGTGATGGGGAGACCATTCTGCATTATGCTGCTACCAAACACAGCACCTTTTTCATGTCGTCAGCAGTATAAATAATATCACTTGTAAATAATATCTTGGTTTTCAACTTTACATGGGCTTTAGTACATGTGGCACTGTCACATAAAAACAGTCAAAGCAAAATAAATAGCCACAGCAGCAAGCGATGCCAACCCCAAAAAAGTGTTGTTTTTTTTACGAGGGGAGAAATCAATAGCTTAGGAAGAGACAAAAGTGAAGTCCTTCTCAGTGATTTCTGAAACTGAGAAGGGTGGGTGTGTGCCATAACCCCCTTCAGAAGGCCAGGAGGCATAAAGGGGCTACTGGCCCCAACTATGACCAACTATGGATCCTGAGCAACACTGACCAAGTACCCGTTCTGCACTTGACTCTCAGTGGTAGCTATGGTCGAGCAGTCCAAGGCTCCCTCAGGAGAAAGTGTTAATACAGGTCAGTGAACATGACTCCCAAGTAAAAGCTCACAGCAGTGCCAGTAAATCAATGTCCAGTCAAATACTTCCTTTTATAATAAAAAGAAGTATTTTATTTCTAACTCTACGCATTCAAAGCAATGTTACCATGCATATAAACAATAGCACAGTTACCCATGAGGTTGGGGCTCTAATGTTTCGCTGGTAAATCCCTATTCCACCTACTCTTTATGATGTGGTAGGGGTTATTCCCCGTTCACTGGGGCCACATTCAGGAAATGCTCACCAGTAGGCCTTGACTCAAGAGTCCACTCCAACTCTTTATAAACTAGTAAAAGGTGTCTTGAGCTCCCCCTGCCGGGGATGGGAACAGATTCCTGTGCTCAGTGCTGAGTCCCAGTTAAGCACACACTGTGTCTTTTTCATTGGGGCAGCTTCAGCTGAATCCTCATTTCTTTGTGGTAACCTATGTGTCACAGCTCAGATTTCTTGGGCAATGGCTCGATCCTGGCAACCACTTGGGTAGCACCTGCTGGCATAAGGGGTTGCCATAGCACTACTGACCGTAATACTACCAGCCAAGGTGCCTGCCCTCACCACATGATAGGTAGTCCGAACCACTGCGGCCCATTCTGGTATATGGTGTTAGTGCTACACTCCTTGCAAGCTTTAGTCCTTCTGATATAGCAGCAACTTTCACAGCAATAACTTTCACAGCGAACCCTCCTGACATACGGGGTCACTGACACAGTTGTTGTATTGCTTCTCTTGTCCTGCATGCCACTCTGTCCATGGCTATCTTCATGGCATATCCCTCCTGGAACACAGAGGTTGCCAACTGGAATCTGTGCATGGACACTGACCTGATCGGTGCAGCATCTGTCTCCTCAGACCTCACACTGGGACTTCAGTTGGCTAGGTTGCCCACTGGACTCAGCTCCCTCCAACGCTTTTCTCCTCTCCACAGAGCACACTGATCTTAGCAAACAGGCAGGCACTGGTGCTCAGGCTTCCCAGCAAGTGGTCTTGGTTTCCTGGGGTGAGGTCCCCTCACCCACAAGGGTGACTCGCAGGCTTTGGCCCCCAGTCCTGGTCACAGGCAGAAGTCTTGCAAAGCTTTCTTTCCTCACACAGTCTGTCTGGCTGTTGGCAGATGACAAAGTTTGGAACTCAACCTCCCCTTCATATAGTCAACGGGGGTTCTGCTTATTATGAAGTGTACAATTTTCTCTATCTTCTTCCGTTTGAAAGTCTGTCACAGCAGAAAAGACTCCAAAGCTGATAGTCCCACAACACTTTCCGTGGGAGGGACTACAGTTCTCACCTGGATGTCAGCCACAGTAATATGTGCATCAAATGGAGGGTTAATTCCAGACTCCTAGCCCTACTTTTTATGATTCTTTTATCATCCCCATCTCTTTCCTGAGATGTGCTCAAGCCCTTTCCTAGTGATATATCACTGAATCTAAAAGCATTCGTTGAATTGTACAAAAGGGAACCTTTCCCCACCCCTTCTCCAGAGGGTCCCACCCAGTTCAGAGGAATTCAGCAATACACACATTTGTCTGGGGAATTTCTCTACTCCTCATGTCTTCACCAGGCATGCCTGAGCTTCCCAAAATGAAGCCCAGACTATTCCATGAATGTACCATTTTAGGCACACTTGCACTCAGTGTATGAACATAGCACACACACTATTCAGCATTGCGTCATCACAGATACATATATATTCCACCCACACATTCATTCTGTGCACACTGCTCAGTACTGTAGCCGTTCTGTGTTGTGTCAAGGTATACTACTTACAAACACAGACACAGACAACACACACTATGCACCCAGCACAACACTTCACGCTTCATGTATTAGACTTCTCACAAGCACACATACACATGGTATGTGCTTCCACTGCACATGGCCTACACAGCACTATATCACTCATGTAATGTATCCCTCGCAGGTATAGATATACCCATTACACACACTCACGATGTATGAATTCCACAACACTGCTCTATCCCTGTAATGTACCCTTCCCAGAAACACATGCATCCAGCGCAGAGTCACCAATCTTGTGCTGTGCAGCACTCTACATCTAACTGATGTAGGCCAAGGATCAGTTAAGCACACAGCAGCAGAACTTTACAAAGGTGAGTGATCCTGTAGGCCTCACTCCAGTGACAGGTTACAAAGGACCTGTTCACTCCTACTGATCACTACATGGTATGCTGCCACCTCTGCTCTGTACTGCTTAACTCTTGGCGAAGTTGGCAGCCTTCCAGCACAAAGAGGGCAGCGCTTTGGGTGCCCCTCCCGGTCCAACAAGACCGCAATTTGTGAGACAAGCCTATGTCATGGTGCAAATGCATGATGTATGTTACTGATTTAGAGTTTGGCAGAGAGGTTACACCGTCACAAATGTGATGGATATCCGGTCCATCGTATTATGATTTCTATAGGATGAAGTGGAACCATAATACGTTTGTGACGGAGTAATCCCATCTGTCAAATTCTAAATCGCGCCCTCTGTTTGCCTATGACAACACAAATCAGCAGGAGGGATCCAGACAACTGTGCAGTTTGGCCCTCAGGGCAGAGATACACGCCCATAACCAGTGCAGAGGACTTTTCTGTCCTTACAGTGTGACACGCAGGTTAAGTGAGAGAGTGAGACAGAGTTTCATGTTGTAGTTACAGCTCGAGTGAGAATGTGCTTCTGAGAAAAATAATTTCTGTCCCTTCCAGTAGTAAGTTGTTTTGGTCTTTGAGACCTCTTTGGCATATTATATAGAGCGCAGATTAGAAAGGTATATTAGATTGATCATGCAAGATAAGGCAGCATAATAAAGATTTCAAATGTGATTCTTGCTTTAATTTGAAGTCAGCAGAGGTAACAGAGCAACAGGGATGAGTGATCATTTTTTTTAGTAGTTGTTATCAGTTTGGGAGCCAAATGGAATCCTGCTTTGAGCAGTATACCAGGGGACTCTCGAGCACTTGCTAAAACAACATTTCTGAAGTTCAAAAGCTTGAACTGATGTTTTTAACTAGTCTTAGAAGATAAGGCGAGTGTTTCTTTTGACTAAATGAAGGTAGAAAGAATCCAGGTTGACGCTAAAGGCTTTCACAATGGAAGAGATCCAGAGTATGTTTGGGTTGAATTTATTCCTATGAGAAGATGTGAAGATTTTGAAATAAGGCTGGAGAGATCACTGAATACTGAGGCCAATGCAAGACATTTCAGATACTCCTGAGATGTATAACCAAATTTTCACTTGTTGTCTGGTAATGTGAAATGATGAAACCTTACTCAGAACTCGACCATGAAAGCTCATGCATTGCTTTAGCATTTACATCAGCCTTCCATCATGAACTGTGTTGAAAGCCTCTGTCCAGAAGTCATCTACCTTTTCTAGTACGTAGTGCATATCTGCTAAGATTGCTAGGTTGGCTTTTTCTATGCTGAAACCAAGAGGAAGGTGGATTGGTAGTCTGCAACTAGAGGTGCCTTAGCAATGATGGTATACAACTTATTGTGATGTATCTCTGCATGGCTCTCCCTAGGCAAGGGAATTTGGACACCAACTGGTGGTAAAACAACGCGTTTAGATAAGGGTTGTGTGCATTTGAGGACTGGAAAAATCTGTTTAGGCTTTAAAGAATCTGGCAACATTTCTTGGGTAAAGGATGCTTTTACCACTCACCCTGGCCATTTTAAAATCTTTTCTTCATCGTTTTTGTTTTGTGGAGTACATAGGATATTCATCATCTGTTCCCACAATTATGATTAATCTACTAATATGGAATAAGGATTTGGAATAGTATGATTGATTTGGTCTTCTTCAAATTTTTTTAAGTTAAAGAGTGCCAATGAGTTGATTACCATGTGAAAGTTACTAGTAAAGATTGTAGCAGTAATCAGGTCTTGCAATAAGGTAGATGATAGTTTTTATGTGTTCAGAATATTTTATTAATGTGTAATGCATTAACATGAAATACACTGAAATGCGTACAATGAGTAAAACATGTTTTGAATTAAAAGAAAAACAGCACAGAAAATGTAAATGGAATGTGAGGATGGAGAACAAGATGTGTAAATAAACCGAATTACAACTACAATTGCCTACAAGATCCTAATGCTTTTCTGACATAAATGTCCAAGGGTTAACACAAAGGCATACAAGCTACATTGTTAAACAATAGAGAGAGAAGAAGCAGTTATATGCATCTCTTTTTGTGTGCAATTAACCCATTCCCACCAAGTAGAGTAAGAACGTCCAATAGAAGATTTTCAATTTAATGAGATGGATTTGACCCCATCTGGCATTAGAATAATGAACAGCTTATATTCATAATTGATTAGATGGTATTTTAAGCTTTTCGAATTACAAATGGTGTGAGAGTACCAAATTTTCATTAATAAATTGAATTTTACAAATAGTGCACCCTACTTGATTTCATAAATGTGTAAGATTTTTAAACTGAAATAACATATGATTCAAAGTACCTTATGCTTCATTACATTTCCCGACTGTACTCAATTAAACTTAAACCTTTTATTAGGAGTCCATTATACTTCACACTTTAAGAAAAAAATAGTCTGTAAAATAGAATCAGAGACAACATTTCTTGGATATGATTTCCAGATAGAACACTGATCTTCATCCCTATTTCTCATATCTATAACATCTTCCCACATGCTTCTCATAACAGGATTGTCTTTAGTAGCATGGGAATTTATGATCTTGTATGCCTTAAATGATAGATGACTATGGAACTTAAATTAATTTTAGTTGATCAAATGAGAAGCGGGGGTACTATTTTTGATAGCATTGTGAAAGATTTTAAAAGTACATTGTTTAATTGCAAGTGATGTGAAAATGTATCTGGAGGTAAATAAAATAACTCCATCATTTGTGCAAATGATCACATGTACATTATTGGTAATTACATCCTTTACATAAGTAATTCCTCTCAAGTGCCAATCCTGGCAATAGATTTACTTAAACAATTACAATAAAATTCCAGACTGACACTAAATTGGATTTGTTAACAAGTCTGAAAACCAGTTATTGAGGTCCAATAATGGTTTAACAGTTGATAAAATTATTGTTTTTTTACATGGAGCTGAATACATTCATAGTCAACAGGGATGGTAATGAGAATTGATTTCAGTCATTTACCATGTAGATATAGGGTTACAACAATGGTCTTTAAACCATAAATAGCCTTGTCTTACAAGAAATATATTACGATGCATAAGAAAATAGGCAAATGAATTCCACCAAAGAACTTAGAAAGCTGAATGTTATTAATTGCACTACATGTTTTTATTCTGCCAAGTAAGGTGTGATATCAGTGATTTGTTTTTATAAAAAAATTAACAGGGAACAAAAAAAATCATCCCCTTAAATGTATCAACTCTTCCCATCTAGAACAAGCAAAGCCAAGACCATGTTGACATATCACTTTCAGCTGTTTTAAATATATGATGAAAATTTAGTTTAATGGTACTTGTGATATCTTTGGCAAATTATATACCCATATATTTGATAGATGAGCTTACCTACAAAATACCCTAATTATTTAGCATATATGAGTGACACACATTAGGCAGAGGAATAAATTGTGAGTATTTTACTTGATAGTTATTCAGATACTTCAAAGCAATTAGAACATATACTTAAAATACAGGGAATAGAGGATACATGATTTGAGACTAATAATAAGTTATCATCTTTATTGGTCAAATCTGAAAGTTTAATATTAGGTTTACTAATGTATATAGCTTAAACTCATCATTAATGCAGAAACTAAAGTAAAAAGGTGTTAGTGCTAATGAAAATAGCAGTGTGGAAAAGGGACAACTCTACAAAGTATCACAATATAGCCTAAAGGGAGAAAACACAATTGTATTGATATACATAGAAACATATGACTATTTTAAGAAATGTGTCACCAAAATTAAAATATACATAACATTAAATACAAAATTTCCTAGGAAACTCAATCAAGTGCTTCCCAACATCTAACACTAAAAGACCACATGGTCTCTGATTGTGGGAAACTCAAGAGAACATCACATAACAGTCTTGCCTATTCTGAAGAGAGACGACCTTTCAAAAGCATCGTTTGATCAACATGAATTAGAATTTTCCTTTCAATCCACAGGGGATAAATCATCTGGAAAAAGACCAAGTCGGTACCTCGGAAGCCCCTAGTGGTCCCCGCCGAAGGTGTTTTTTGCCCCCCTCCAGACTTTGCCTGCATTATTTTTGATGTTATGTCTGATGCTGTGTCTCTTTTTGCTAACTGTCTAACTAGACTAGAGAACACGCTGGATAAGCTGGAAAGTAGGCTGCCCGATACCGTTAAAATGCTTGAAGAAAGACTTCAGAAGATGCGGGGGCTGGCGGAAGTAGGAAAATGTTGGGAAATGATCAATGCTAGCATAAGTTATGGCACGTTGCCCTTAGCTAATGACTGCCCCATTTCTTCACATGGTACCGTCTCTTTAGCACTAGGGCCCCAACCTCTGATAACCAATCGCAATTTGGTAGCTGTAGGAAGTTGGCTCTGTATGTGCTATTTCAAAGTAAGGAATAGCATGCACAGAGTCCAAGGGTTCCCCTTAGAGGTAAAATAGTGGTAAAAAGAGATAATACTAATGCTCTATTTTGTGGTAGTGTGGTCGAGCAGTAGGCTTATCCAAGGAGTAGTGTTAAGCATTTGTTGTACATACACATAGACAATAAATGAGGTACACACACTCAGAGACAAATCCAGCCAATAGGTTTTGTATAGAAAAATATCTTTTCTTAGTTTATTTTAAGAACCACAGGTTCAAATTTAACATGTAATATCTTGTTTGAAAGGTATTGCAGGTAAGTACATTAGGAACGTTGAATCATTTCAATTGCATGTATACTTTTCAAGTTATTGACAAATAGCTATTTCAAAAGTGGACACAGTGCAATTTTCACAGTTCCTGGGGGAGGTAAGTTTTTGTTAGTTTTACCAGGTAAGTAGGACACTTACAGGGTTCAGTTCTTGGTCCAAGGTAGCCCACCGTTGGGGGTTCAGAGCAACCCCAAAGTCACCACACCAGCAGCTCAGGGCCGGTCAGGTGCAGAGTTCAAAGTGGTGCCCAAAACGCATAGGCTAGAATGGAGAGAAGGGGGTGCCCCGGTTCCGGTCTGCTTGCAGGTAAGTACCCGCGTCTTCGGAGGGCAGACCAGGGGGGTTTTGTAGGGCACCGGGGGGGACACAAGCCCACACAGAAATTTCACCCTCAGCAGCGTGGGGGCGGCCGGGTGCAGTGTAGAAACAAGCGTCGGGTTTGCAATGTTAGTCTATGAGAGATCAACGGATCTCTTCAGCGCTGCAGGCAGGCAAGGGGGGGCTTCCTCGGGGAAACCTCCACTTGGGCAAGGGAGAGGGACTCCTGGGGGTCACTTCTCCAGTGAAAGTCCGGTCCTTCAGGTCCTGGGGGCTGCGGGTGCAGGGTCTTTTCCAGGCGTCGGGACTTAGGGTTCAGAGAGTCGCGGTCAGGGGAAGCCTCGGGATTCCCTCTGCAGGCGGCGCTGTGGGGGTTCAGGGGGGACAGGTTTTGGTACTCACAGTCGGAGAGTAGTCCGGGGGTCCTCCCTGAGGTGTTGGTTCTCCACCAGCCGAGTCGGGGTCGCCGGGTGCAGTGTTGCAAGTCTCACGCTTCTTGCGGGGAGTTGCAGGGTTCTTTAAAGCTGCTTCTTGAAACAAAGTTGCAGTCTTTTTTGGAGCAGGTCCGCTGTCCTCAGGAGTTTCTTGTCGTCGTCGAAGCAGGGCAGTCCTCAGAGGATTCAGAGGTCGCTGGTCCCTTTGGAAGGCGTCGCTGGAGCAGAGTTCTTTGGAAGGCAGGAGACAGGCCGGTGAGTTTCTGGAGCCAAGGCAGTTGTTGTCTTCTGGTCTTCCTCTGCAGGGGTTTTCAGCTGGGCAGTCCTTCTTCTTGTTGTCGCAGGAATCTAAATTCTTAGGTTCAGGGAAGCCCTTAAATACTAAATTTAAGGGCGTGTTTAGGTCTGGGGGGGTTAGTAGCCAATGGCTACTAGCCCTGAGGGTGGGTACACCCTCTTTGTGCCTCCTCCCAAGGGGAGGGGGTCACATTCCTATCCCTATTGGGGGAATCCTCCTTCTACAAGATGGAGGATTTCTAAAAGTCAGAGTCACCTCAGCTCAGGACACCTTAGGGGCTGTCCTGACTGGCCAGTGACTCCTCCTTGTTTTTCTCATTATCTCTCCTGGACTTGCCGCCAAAAGTGGGGGCTGGGTCCAGGAGGCGGGCATCTCCACTAGCTGGAGTGCCCTGGGGCATTGTAACACGAAGCTTGAGCCTTTGAAGCTCACTGCTAGGTGTTACAGTTCCTGCAGGGGGGAGGTGTGAAGCGCCTCCACCCAGAGCAGGCTTTGTTTCTGTCCTCAGAGAGCACAAAGGCTCTCACCGCATGAGGTCAGACACTCGTCTCTCAGCAGCAGGCTGGCACAGACCAGTCAGTCCTGCACTGAACAATTGGGTAAAATACAGGGGGTATCTCTAAGATGCCCTCTGTGTGCATTTTTTAATAAATCCAACACTGGCATCAGTGTGGGTTTATTATTCTGAGAAGTTTGATACTAAACTTCCCAGTATTCAGTGTAGCCATTATGGAGCTGTGGAGTTCGTTTTTGACAGACTCCCAGCCCATATACTCTTATGGCTACCCTGCACTTACAATGTCTAAGGTTTTGCTTAGACACTGTAGGGGCATAGTGCTCATGCACATATGCCCTCACCTGTGGTATAGTGCACCCTGCCTTAGGGCTGTAAGGCCTACTAGAGGGGTGACTTACCTATGCCACAGGCAGTGGGAGGTTGGCATGGCACCATGAGGGGAGTGCCATGTCGACGTAGTCATTTTCTCCCCATCAGCACACACAAGCTGGCAAGCAGTGTGTCTGTGCTGAGTGAGGGGTCCCTAGGGTGGCATAAGACATGCTGCAGCCCTTAGAGACCTTCCCTGGCATCAGGGCCCTTGGTACCAGGGGTACCAGTTACAAGGGACTTACCTAGGTGCCAGGGTTGTGCCAATTGTGGAAACAATGGTACATTTTAGGTGAAAGAACACTGGTGCTGGGGCCTGGTTAGCAGGGTCCCAGCACACTTCTCAGTCAAGTCAGCATCAGTATCAGGCAAAAAGTGGGGGGTAACTGCAACAGGGAGCCATTTCTTTACACAAGCCCCCCCCAGCCCACAGGCCAGGAGACTCAGCCAAAGCTGGGAGAGTCTTCCTAGTCTGTCAGGCGAGGAAGAGTAGAGGAAATAGGCTGGTTTGTTGCAGGGCCTACTCTGCCTTACATCCTCCTGTTCAGGTCATTCCCTCTGGGGAACTGACCCACTTCCACAGTGATAGGACCTAGTCTGAACTGCCTCTTGTCTGTGCTTTTTATGTCTTCACCCATTCTCTCTATTTTGGGGTTAGAGGTATCCACCTCTGCTAATCTTATCTTAGCCAGGGTCACCCCTAGCTTACCCAAAGAGGTTACCCAGAGCTGGAGTAACCCCACCATGACCAACAGGGTCAGGGGGCCTAACTTGCTATTTGGCATGGGGTCAGACCACCATGCCAAGGATAGTGCAGCCATAAAGGCTAACACCCAGCAGAGGCCACTGACAGCTATCAGTGCCCAGAACCACACCTTTAGCTCTTCACCTACAAGGGAAGGGGCTAAGTTACAGGCTTCTTTGGGTTCAGGGTGCCTGTCTGCTGTATTAGAGTGGGGGGTTACCACATCTTGTAGTAAACACCCTTCTTCCACTCTTTCTTCTGTTAGCTGAGGAGCCACCCACTCAGGCTTAACAGTTGCCTGACTAGCCAGGACTTCTTGTGGGTCAGGTTGGACTTTATCAGAGCCACTTTTGGAGTTCTCCCCTACTGGAGCAGAATCTCCTTGGCTTGCTGGAACCCTGGCTAAAGGTTGTCCACCTTTCCTACTCTGTTTCCTTTTCTTTTTCTTCTGGGGCCTACTTGCATTTACTGCAGAGGCAGGCACTCCAGAATCCTTGGGAGAGGACTGGCACTGGACCAGTTCCTCTCTTGGGCTCTGACTAACCTCTGGGTAGTCATTTCCAAGGAGACAATCAAGGGGGAGGTCTGTACTGACTACCACCCTTCTCCAGCTAAACGTCCCACCCACTTCTATGGGCACAAAAGCCACAGGCCTATCAGTGACCCTGTCTGGGCTAACTCTTACTCTGGCCATCTCACCTGGGATGTACTGGTTTGAGAACACCAGCCTGTCATGCACAATAGTGTGACTGGCACAAGTGTCTCTCAGGGCAGTGGCTGGGATTCCATTCACCAGTAGGTGGTGGAAGTGTCTACTTCCCTCTGGAATCTCCAACTCACCTGTTGGGCCCTTTTTCCAGTTGAAGGCTATGAAGACCTCCTCATCTGAGGAGTCATCCCCAATGGCTACACTGGTCACCCCTGGGATTTTGCTAGGGGGTTTGTTTTTGGGACAAGAAGTGTCCTTGGTGTGGTGCCCTGTCTGTTTACAGTTATGGCACCATGCCTTAGTGGCATCCCAGGTCTTACCCTGGTACCCACCTTTGTTTTGGGTTGTGTCTCGGGGCCCACCCACCTGGTCTGGTTTTTGGGGGCCTACAGAGGACTCTTTTTCTTTGTTTCTAGTGTCACCCACTTTCTCCTGGGGAGGCTTTGTAACCCCTTTCTTTTGGTCACCCCCAGTGGAAGTTTTGGTTACCCTAGTCTTGACCCAGTGGTCTGCCTTCTTTCCCAATTCTTGGGGAGAAATTGGACCTAGGTCTACCAGATACTGATGCAACTTTTCATTGAAGCAGTTACTTAAAATGTGTTCTTTCATAAACAAATTATAAAGCCCAACATAGTCATGCACTTCATTTCCAGTTACCCAACCATCCAGTGTTTTCACTGAGTAGTCAACATAATCAACCCAGGTCTGGCTCGAGGATTTTTGAGCCCCCCTGAATCTAATCCTATACTCCTCAGTGGAGAATCCAAAGCCCTCAATCAGGGTACCCTTCATGAGGTCATAAGATTCTGCATCTTTTTTAGAGAGTGTGAGGAGTCTATCCCTACACTTTCCTGTGAACATTTCCCAAAGGAGAGCACCCCAGTGAGATTTGTTCACTTTTCTGGTTACACAAGCCCTCTCAAAAGCTGTGAACCATTTGGTGATGTCATCACCATCTTCATATTTTGTTACAATCCCTTTGGGGATTTTCAACATGTCAGGAGAATCTCTGACCCTATTTATGTTGCTGCCACCATTGATGGGTCCTAGGCCCATCTCTTGTCTTTCCCTTTCTATGGCTAGGATCTGTCTTTCCAAAGCCAATCTTTTGGCCATCCTGGCTAACTGGATGTCCTCTTCACTGGAGTTATCCTCAGTGATTTCAGAGTTGTTGGTCCCTCCTGTGAGAGAACCAGCATCTCTGACTAGTATTTGTGGAGTCAGGGCTTGAGAGGCCCTGTCCTCCCTAGATAGGACTGGTAGGGGGGAATCTTCCTCCAAGTCACTATCCTCATCCTCTGTGTTGCCATCCACAGAGGGGTTGGCCTTTTTAAACTCTGCCAACAGCTCCTGGAGCTGTAGTTTGGAAGGTCTGGGGCCCATTGTTATTTTCTTTATTTTACAGAGTGACCTTAGCTCCTTCATCTTAAGATGGAGGTAAGGTGTGGTGTCGAGTTCCACCACATTCACATCTGTACTAGACATTATGCTTCTAAAAGTTGGAATACTTTTTAAGAATCTAAAAACTAGTTCTAGAATCTAATTCAAACTTTTACCAAACTTTTAAACTCTAAAAGAAATGCTAACAGGGACTAACACAAGGCCCTAGCAGGACTTTAAAGAATTTAGAAAACTTTTCAAATTGCAAAAATACATTTCTAATGACAATTTTGGAATTTGTCGTGTGATCAGGTATTGGCTGAGTAGTCCAGCAAATGCAAAGTCTTGTACCCCACCGCTGATCCACCAATGTAGGAAGTTGGCTCTGTATGTGCTATTTCAAAGTAAGGAATAGCATGCACAGAGTCCAAGGGTTCCCCTTAGAGGTAAAATAGTGGTAAAAAGAGATAATACTAATGCTCTATTTTGTGGTAGTGTGGTCGAGCAGTAGGCTTATCCAAGGAGTAGTGTTAAGCATTTGTTGTACATACACATAGACAATAAATGAGGTACACACACTCAGAGACAAATCCAGCCAATAGGTTTTGTATAGAAAAATATATTTTCTTAGTTTATTTTAAGAACCACAGGTTCAAATTTAACATGTAATATCTTGTTTGAAAGGTATTGCAGGTAAGTACATTAGGAACGTTGAATCATTTCAATTGCATGTATACTTTTCAAGTTATTGACAAATAGCTATTTCAAAAGTGGACACAGTGCAATTTTCACAGTTCCTGGGGGAGGTAAGTTTTTGTTAGTTTTACCAGGTAAGTAGGACACTTACAGGGTTCAGTTCTTGGTCCAAGGTAGCCCACCGTTGGGGGTTCAGAGCAACCCCAAAGTCACCACACCAGCAGCTCAGGGCCGGTCAGGTGCAGAGTTCAAAGTGGTGCCCAAAACGCATAGGCTAGAATGGAGAGAAGGGGGTGCCCCGGTTCCGGTCTGCTTGCAGGTAAGTACCCGCGTCTTCGGAGGGCAGACCAGGGGGGTTTTGTAGGGCACCGGGGGGGACACAAGCCCACACAGAAATTTCACCCTCAGCAGCGCGGGGGCGGCCGGGTGCAGTGTAGAAACAAGCGTCGGGTTTGCAATGTTAGTCTATGAGAGATCAACGGATCTCTTCAGCGCTGCAGGCAGGCAAGGGGGGGCTTCCTCGGGGAAACCTCCACTTGGGCAAGGGAGAGGGACTCCTGGGGGTCACTTCTCCAGTGAAAGTCCGGTCCTTCAGGTCCTGGGTGCTGCGGGTGCAGGGTCTTTTCCAGGCGTCGGGACTTAGGGTTCAGAGAGTCGCGGTCAGGGGAAGCCTCGGGATTCCCTCTGCAGGCGGCGCTGTGGGGGCTCAGGGGGAAAGGTTTTGGTACTCACAGTCGGAGAGTAGTCCGGGGGTCCTCCCTGAGGTGTTGGTTCTCCACCAGCCGAGTCGGGGTCGCCGGGTGCAGTGTTGCAAGTCTCACGCTTCTTGCGGGGAGTTGCAGGGTTCTTTAAAGCTGCTTCTTGAAACAAAGTTGCAGTCTTTTTTGGAGCAGGTCCGCTGTCCTCAGGAGTTTCTTGTCGTCGTCGAAGCAGGGCAGTCCTCAGAGGATTCAGAGGTCGCTGGTCCCTTTGGAAGGCATCGCTGGAGCAGAGTTCTTTGGAAGGCAGGAGACAGGCCGGTGAGTTTCTGGAGCCAAGGCAGTTGTTGTCTTCTGGTCTTCCTCTGCAGGGGTTTTCAGCTGGGCAGTCCTTCTTCTTGTTGTCGCAGGAATCTAAATTCTTAGGTTCAGGGAAGCCCTTAAATACTAAATTTAAGGGCGTGTTTAGGTCTGGGGGGTTAGTAGCCAATGGCTACTAGCCCTGAGAGTGGGTACACCCTCTTTGTGCCTCCTCCCAAGGGGAGGGGGTCACATTCCTATCCCTATTGGGGGAATCCTCCTTCTACAAGATGGAGGATTTCTAAAAGTCAGAGTCACCTCAGCTCAGGACACCTTAGGGGCTGTCCTGACTGGCCAGTGACTCCTCCTTGTTTTTCTCATTATCTCTCCTGGACTTGCCGCCAAAAGTGGGGGCTGGGTCCAGGAGGCGGGCATCTCCACTAGCTGGAGTGCCCTGGGGCATTGTAACACGAAGCTTGAGCCTTTGAAGCTCACTGCTAGGTGTTACAGTTCCTGCAGGGGGGAGGTGTGAAGCACCTCCACCCAGAGCAGGCTTTGTTTCTGTCCTCAGAGAGCACAAAGGCTCTCACCGCATGAGGTCAGACACTCGTCTCTCAGCAGCAGGCTGGCACAGACCAGTCAGTCCTGCACTGAACAATTGGGTAAAATACAGGGGGTATCTCTAAGATGCCCTCTGTGTGCATTTTTTAATAAATCCAACACTGGCATCAGTGTGGGTTTATTATTCTGAGAAGTTTGATACTAAACTTCCCAGTATTCATTGTAGCCATTATGGAGCTGTGGAGTTCGTTTTTGACAGACTCCCAGCCCATATACTCTTATGGCTACCCTGCACTTACAATGTCTAAGGTTTTCGTTAGACACTGTAGGGGCATAGTGCTCATGCACATATGCCCTCACCTGTGTTATAGTGCACCCTGCCTTAGGGCTGTAAGGCCTACTAGAGGGGTGACTTACCTATGCCACAGGCAGTGGGAGGTTGGCATGGCACCCTGAGGGGAGTGCCATGTCGACTTAGTCATTTTCTCCCCATCAGCACACACAAGCTGGCAAGCAGTGTGTCTGTGCTGAGTGAGAGGTCCCTAGGGTGGCATAAGACATGCTGCAGCCCTTAGAGACCTTCCCTGGCATCAGGGCCCTTGGTACCAGGGGTACCAGTTACAAGGGACTTACCTAGGTGCCAGGGTTGTGCCAATTGTGGAAACAATGGTACATTTTAGGTGAAAGAACACTGGTGCTGGGGCCTGGTTAGCAGGGTCCCAGCACACTTCTCAGTCAAGTCAGCATCAGTATCAGGCAAAAAGTGGGGGGTAACTGCAACAGGGAGCCATTTCTTTACAGTAGCCCCTAGTAGTAACGCATTGGATAAGGCCAACTGCGCGTGCCCTCCATATCTTCATCTTCTAAGGCTGCCTGTGGTTCTCAATTGCCTCCAAATCACAGCTCTATTGCATCGATCCATGCCCCCTGCTGTACAGGAGCAGACCCAAGGGGAGGGATTGGTACATCTCCCTCGTGTTACTCACAATCAGTATTGTCTCCCCAGCGCGTTGCTGCCAACAGATGCTACTCCATTCAAAACAATCATACAGCTGCCCCCGCTGCACCACTTTATGTTTGTGTGATGGTTAATGTTCAGCTTTAGTGAGATCGAAAATGAAACAGTGCATTGTCTTGGGTATCGTTTGGGTCTCTTTAGCTGTTTGCTGTTTAATGAGGTGATCATGGTGCGCAGGGTTGGCTGGATTGGGGACACCCAAAAAGTAGGGACTGTATTGTTATTAATTTTAGGAACCCCTGGCGGGTGGAGCAGATCTTGCGCAATTTTAGGGGCAATCCCTTACTGGGGTCTGACATTGTAATCCGTCCACTGGGTATCTTTTATCCCCAGAGGAGACCCAACTCCGGGTAGGCTGCCTTTGAGGGCAGTCTCTCTAGTATTGGGTGCTTGCCCATGACCCAGTTGATTATAAATCCAGAGGTCCGACTCAATAAAAGAATTTGCCCCTTAGCCATGCTTGATGAGCAGGATTTACTTTTATCAAATAGGGGTTGTAGGAGGGAGGTTTGTAGTGTGCCGGAGGGCCCTGTAAGGCCCTGTCACACACTTGGAGTAATAAGTTGGAATGTGGCTGGAGTTAGCTCTTTGCTAGCAGATGATCGGGAGATCAGTTTATTAACATCATACGGTGTAATCTATCTTCAAAAGACTTGGGACGTTGCAGAGTCCACCATTTTAAATGGATTTACAGTCTTTTATACTCCTGCCACGCCTTCGCAATATAGAAGAGCAAAGGGGGGGGCTCCCCACCTTTGTGAGTTTAAGGTTGGGTTGCGTTATGAAGCAAATTCCCTGCTATTCGTCCAATGTTTTAGCTGTTCTTTTAACATTTTCTTGTGCCACAAAGGTTTTAATGAATAATGTTTATAACTCTCCTTCTTCTGTTGATTCATTAGAGACTGCCCTAAAAAGTGTTTTGGAAGGTTTTTTTCTGGCTTGGTCTTTTTCCCTCCTCATATCAGCAGGGGATTTTAATGTACATCCGTGCTCATATTGTGGCCTTGACAAGCTGAAGGATGGTGTTTGTGAGGAACCAGAACAGGTCCACTTCTCTCATTTCTGATAGGGAGATATTTTTATTTTTTATTGTCAGAATGTAATCTCTGTAACCTCCTGAATACATCAGTGTTTAGCTCCCTGGATTTAGTACTGACATTCAAGGGTAGATGTCTTCTTTCTTATATTGACTATATTTTTGTTTAGGCCTGTTTACTGCCTTTCTTAGCTGAATTTTAAGATAGGCTGGAATGGTCAAAATGATACAAATCCGCTTAAGGTGGAATTTAGATGGCTTAAGTCTGGGGAGAAAAATGTGGACCTGTATAAGAATCCCCTCATAGCAAATGAACAGGGTTGTAGAATTGGCTAGGGCAAGGTCGTCCCGGATGATTGTTTAAGGGATTTGACTCAGACATGCACTAGAGATGTTGATGCCTTTTTCAGGTAGATCCTTCTAACCTTGTCTTTTTAGCCTAATTTTCCAACATTTGTAGTGAAGTGCAAACTGCCCGCACCAGAAAGAAGAACAGGGCGGGTAGCGTTGGTCCTAAATGGTTTGACAAAAAGTGTTCTTGAGCCCACAAAGATTTGATGAAGGACTTGCAACATAAACCAAGAGATAAAGGGTGCACTAATGGAGTCTAGAAGATGTTAAAGGTGGTCTGCAGTTATCGAAAGAAAGCTTTAAAACTCGAGGCATGGGAACAGCTAGTGTCCGCCTGTGAGGCTGGAGATAATTTTGCTTTTTAGATCTGGATCACTGCTGTCAAATTCTCTGGTTTCATTATATTAAAGGTACCCTGGGTGATGTCGGCAGACCTGAGCTGTTTACTAGCCCGGAAACAATAAAGTCGATGCCTCATGGGTAAAGGAAGCATTTTGTGCTTTTGTGCAGGGAAACAGGGAGGAACAGTCTTGGTTTAAATCTTAGTGTAGAAATTATGATATGATTAAAACCCCTGGCAAAATTAAAAATTGAACTGCATTAGATATGCCTGTTTTGCACATATGCCTCTTCCGTTTCAACATGTTCCTACAGCTCTTAATTTGATGGCACAAACCTTCAGAACCTGTTATATGTACAAGTGATATGGCTGCTGCACTGGACATGTTGAACATTGTTCTTATCTACCCTAAGTTTGCAAATCTGTATCATAAGTTTATGCGCCCCCTCCTTCTGCAATGGAATTTTAAGCAAGAGCGGCCTGCATTACTGTACCTTCAGTTTTTAGACGATTTTACAGTCTGCTACTATGTATCTTGTTTTTTTAGCTTGTACGGGTCTTCATTCCACCCGATGAATTCAGATATATTGTTTTTTAGATTCTTTTTATTAACATTGTATTTGCTTTTATGATTTACTGTGTTAAATCGAATAAAGTGAAATTTGAGTTTGAGTTTAGAGACTGAATTACCCTGTTAAATGAAGTGCAAGAATTTTAGACTAGAGTTTACCATCCAAACTGATCAATGATATTGGACAATAGGTTGAAACTCGGTCATGATTCCCCCCAGGTTTATGTATAAGTACAATCATTGCTTGTTTGAGAGAATCCAATATGTTTCCTTTTATAACAAAATAATCAAACAACAATTTAAGGTATGGAACTACATGTAAACGGCATTGGAAACCCTTACAGGAATACCACAAACTGTGTAAGATTTCATATCATTCTCTAGTTGTATCTTTGAACCTTGTTAATCGACTAGAGTTTTATTTTCAACAAAAACATTGAGAAGGTTCTCTTTGATAAAAAAAGTAATACAATCAAATGATCAATTTTCAGAATTAGCATAATATTTAAAAGCAATCCTCAGTAATACTTTTGGCAGAAGTAAAATAAATCTGAAGCCATTATTTCAAACATATGGTATATTATTCCAATATGTTTCATGCTTATTTATTTTGCAAGTAAGCAACTTGATTTATTTGACCATATGACATTATTTGCTTTGCTACTAGTATTTATATGTCCTGCCCTTTCACATAAAATGGAATTATATTCGTATGTAGGTTTTCAGATATAAAATAATTAATAATAATATTTAGCTATAATATAGATAGTTTCAGTGGATTGCATTACTTGTTCTAATTCACAAAATCTAATATTAGGCTTTTTATTGTGGGTAGCCATTAAGTAAGCAATAATTATGCATATAGTTGTCTTAAATGCATCAGAATTCAAAGCAGCCTGCATCTGTGCAGGGCTACTTCCAAAAAAAAAGTTTACAATTGCTTTTTGAATAAGTTCTCTGTCCTGTACATATAGTACAGCATCGGAATTATTTCACTATCTAAAATTAGGTGATTTTATATCTAATACATTTATTGTAAAATAGGTAATGGCATGATCTGAAATACTGAATGTATAAGGTGGCGAGACACTAGCAGATAATAAATATGTGACACATTTATGAGTACTAGAGAAAAAATGAAATGTTTAGTAGTAGGATAGTAGTAGAACTTTATTGCTCGATTAATAAAAACCATTGCAATATAAAACAAATGTGCAACAAATAATAAAATCAACACTTGACAATAAAACAAGTTTAAAAAAAGCTAAACAGCTAAAAAACATTTCTAACCATGTAAAATGTTTAAGTTGAATCTTTACGAACTAACCTGCAGCAATTTTCCCAAGTCCACCTCGTTCAGTTTCTTACGGAGCAGTTGTAAAATTTTTACCCACCAACAGCAAAATGAAATTGACTCACCCGTGAGCCAGATTATTACCGCCGGTCTACATGAGCGGATGTTTTTAGTTATAAAATCATGTTTTAACAATTTTCTTCTTTCCAGTCCTAATGCGGGACAAATGTAAAAGGCATGCAGCAAAGATTCTAACTTATAGCCGCATAGGCTGCAGTTTTGATCAGTATACTGGCCTTTCCAGGAAGGACCATCTTCTTTGGTGTTGAAAAAACCCATACGATATAACAGGAATTGATGTTTGGTGTGAACAGAGAAGTGCTCAGCCAAATATCTCTGTAGGGACAATGTCGAGTAGGGCCCCAAGACTGCCCAGGCATGCTGTCTTTTGGCCAGAATGGCTTTGTCTGTGATGAGCGAAAGTGAACGAACAGTAATGTTAACTAATCTGTTAAATTCAGCCTTCCCAATATTACATTTCCAGACTTCTTCCATTCCCAGGCTAATAATAACCTGGCTTAGGTAGCTTCCCCATATTCCTTTCATATTACCAAGTTGCTGTGTCTGCACTTCTTGCCAGTAGTAGAGTACGGAAGAATCCTCTGCCGCACATAACTTACATGATGCTTTAAGAAAGGCACCCTGACGCTGGAAACTTTGATTTTTTAAGCCCATCTCCAGTCTGACCTGGGCTGGGGAGGCACTTTTCGAGATGTTAAAAACTGGCTTGTATGTTTTAACCTGACTCTTATTCAAAGCACCAATCTCAATGCCCTTCAATATTTTGGACCCATAAGAGATGGCTGGGAGCAGCTGTGCAGACATGATTTTTAATAAATGGGACCAGTTTGAACAATCCAGATCCTTTTTGAGCAGGTTAAAGCTATATGTTAGTGAGTTGGCCTTTGCCTTGCTCGCCTGTAATTGGCGCGTCCATATTAGGCGTGGTTCAAGATGGACTCCTAGATATTTGTACGACTGCACCATCTCCACTTTTCTCTCCCAGGTACCAATTAAATTGTTTATAATTTGCGCCAAGGAACCTTTTCAGTTTAGTTTTATCCAGATTTATTTCTAGGCCTTGCTCGGCCATAAAGATGTTAGGTGCTGATAAAATTTGTTGCAAACCTTTGTGGGTATGGCTCAGCAGGACTGCAAGCACCCACTTTTCTCTGAACCCAATGCTCGGAGAAGACTATTCACTTGTGCTAACATGCCAGCAAAGTCTGCCAGGTATAGATTAAAGAGAATTGGTGGAAGAACACAACCTTGCTAAAGGCCAGATTTTGCAGGTATTCTATTTGTTGATCTCGAACCATCTCCGATTTTAATCTGGACCCAGGTATCAGTGTATAGATCTATAATGGCCCTCAGTAGGTTGGTGGGTTGTTGGGGATATCCCATTTAATCAGCTTAGACCACAACCTTTCCTTGAGGACCCGGTCAAAGGCCGATTTGAGGTCAATAAAACATGCGTAGTGGCCCAGCTTCTTGTGACTGGCTTTTTCCACTATAAGGGAAAGTGCAATCAAATTTGATGACGTTCCCATGCCTGCCCTGAAGCCTGTTTGAAACCCCGGGAGTAGCTTGTTTTCATCAACCCAGGCTTGAAGATGCTGCAGCAAACATGAGCTGTATAGCTTGGCTTCTACGTCAGTGAGGGCTATCAGCCTATAATTTGAAGGCAGAGTGGGATTTCCGCTTTGTAGATGGTATGGATTATACTGCCTCTCTGAGATTCTGGGATCTGGTTGATGTGGACGATAGAGTTGAAAAGTGGGAGAAAATATTGCGCCCAATAATCTGGGTCGGCTTTGAAGATTGCATTCGGAAGTCCATTTGGTCCAGCTGCCCCTTCGGACTTCAGTAGTAGGATAGATTGGATACCAATGATTTGATCATTTTGTGGTGTGAATCAGGTTGCATAAAACTGTGATTTTTTGGGGGGTTGAAATCTCCACTACTAATTACTGTCTATTTACTCAATTCTATTGATATGGAATAATAATTTCCAAAAACTAAGACCATCTACAGATGGAGCATAAAGAATAAAAAATAACTGGAAAATTCGAATCACAACTTTTTCCCAACCCTCTCTATCATCTACATCTTGTTTGTGTTTTAGTAAGGATACGTTAAGGGATTTATGAAATAAACTGGCTACACAGTTTTCCCATCACTTGCTGAAAATGCAACATAATTAGAGCAGCAATATTTACTGATAGCTTTATCCCCATTGATCTTTATGGTTTTTATATTCAATCTGACAACACTGTATATACTCAAAGTTTCAAGTTGGCAATGTCCCAGAAGAGATATTGTTATCATGAAAAATAGTTTGGAGTATGTCTGCACAATTTTACCTGTTTATATTATACATAGATGGCAATCTCACAGTGAGGTGCCAGCTTGAAAATCAAATATGGTCCACTTTCACAAATTTAGCAACAACCAACATGCTCAACCCCCACCTCCTTTTTGGCAACCCCCCATTCCTCACCCAGTCATTGGCACTGATTTGTCACAGAATATTAATTAGACATGTGGCATGTATTATATTCTTCCCAGCTTGTGCTATGAGCAGGTCAAGTCCTAAACTTTGTTATAACAACTTTTCTTAGGTGATGAATAGTTCTCATGATCGTTAATGCCTATCAGCACATCAGCTAAGGTGGTTTGTTGTCTGTTTTAGGATTACCAACTCCAAGTATTAGTTCCCAATCTACTGGATATGAATTTGCATCCATGTCTGCCTTAGCAAATGTACAGGTCTGCTTTTCCCCTGCCAAGGTCCGGGAACACTAGGGAACTCTAATTCATAGCTGTTTGTTGCTTTGCAAGAGCCAATGCCAAGTCAATCATTTTTTGCTATTGAGTCAGTTGTTTTTTGGCCCAGGCATAATTACCAGCAAGCATGTTTTAAGCAGGCTGAGGTCTCACTTGCCTGTCCATTCCACAGGATAGCAAGTTATCTCCTACCACCATCGTCTGAAGGCTCCACGTGACCAAATCATGTGGCCAAAGGCTGCAACTACATGACTGCAGCAGGGACATATGAGCAGAGCTTCTGTGTTATGGTCTGCAGGTGTGCTGTGGACATAACAATAATGTAATATGTTTGAGGTGGGTATTTAACAAGCTCTGATGCACATGCTGCATGGCACGGACCTATTCTGAGTCTGTGGTCTGTGCTCAAAGGGGGGCAGTTTTTTTTTTACATCTACCCTTATGGCTATATATACCATTGTGATGTGATGACAGCCACCCCCATACACCCACTTATTTACTCTTAGATTACAGAATATTATAAGAAGTATATGTTTCCTATAAAACAAAATATCACATTGTTGGCTTCTACAATATATAGAAATGTTGCATCTTTTAGCCCAAATCTTTAAGATTAAGGGAGGCAAGCTTCATTGAGTTGTGTATAGCCATGATCTAATTAAATAATAGATAAACACATAATGATAATGGCTAAAATAAAAAAGGGACAAAACACTTTGTGAAACATATAACACAAATTAAGAAGGAAAGACAAGACACAAGAAAACAACAGGCACACACAAAGAAGACTAAACAGTTAGCAAAAACAAATATATAGAGCTTAACCAATAGGCATGAACAGAACACAGACTACAGGAGTCAATCAGAGATATTTTGAAAGTCCACCTCAGAAAAATACAGTTAATACATAGTGAGTAACAGATCGAAGTCAAGTAACAACTTTAAAGAAGTTAGGTAACTCAGTTTAGTGGTCACACTGTTAGTTCCATTTGAACTAAAGGCCTGAGGTGTTCATATGCAATAAGGTCTGGGGAAGCAGAAGTGAAATTATAGGACATTTTCATTACATCAAGATCATCCCAGCAGTATCAGCATTTTATCAATTTTAGGTTGGATTTGATATTTCTAAATTCTTTACAAACAGCAACTCTCTTTCAAAACCCTGGTGAATGCAAAAATCAGACAAGGATTTAGCCTGTCTAGCTGCTTTATGAATAATTTCTACATGCTCAAAACTAAGTACTTTAAAAATAACTTGTCTAGGTTTGGTTCAATTAGGTTTAGGGTTAGATAAAATATCATGAGCTTTCTTGATTTCAAAAGGTCACATTTTTTAAAATTTCAGAGACCAGGAATAAACTTTTCAGGAAATGCTCTCCAATCTCATTCCTCAACCCACTCTTTCCAACCAGAAATTCTAGAGTTACACTTCCCATTCCTAATCTCCAAGTTAATGAAAGATTTTTGTAGAGGTGGTAATGGTATCTACCATGGTCTTATTGCTGAAACAGAATAAGTATTAACTTTAATTGTATTTTTTAAGTCTGACACTCTCATAATGTTTTCTATATATCCTCCCTGAAAATAGCCAACTCCTTTTTATTTTGCTCTGTAGTCGCTTTAATCATATTTATTTCAGGTAATACAGTTTCAATTGGAGACGTTTCACCTCCTCTTAGTTTATCTTTGGCTCAGGTATGTTGTTGAGAAAAATATATATTCACATGTATGTACCTATAGATATGATACTTTGGTTCCAATTCTGTCCTCCATTATCTGAATCCCAGTAAGAGTTCCCTGCTGACATCTCTGACACCTATGCCAGCTGTGCAAACAAGCCTCTCCAAGCCACGTTGTTAGGTTTAGCTTGGTCTCACACTTTAAGTTCAGCCAGTCAGCAGCCCAGCCCCCTTTTTCTTACAGTCCACCAGTTGTCTATTCACTTGTCTCTGCTCGCACTGTGATATGTATATTTTTACTCTATGGACTTTAAGTTTTGTATATGTAGCATTATTTTTGTATGTGCGTGCCCATGTTTGGACTATGTCCCCTTTTGGGGGTTTTGGTGTGACAGCACTTATTAACATATATAAGTGCCTGACTTATAAGCTTCAGGGCAGAAGATGCCAGCTTGTAAGACGTAACACTGGGATGTGTGTCTGCCTTCTGCCTTGGCATGCAAATAAACCTTGGTACCTCAAGAAACATTTCATCTGTTCCGGTAGCTTTGCCTTGTGTTTGTGTTTTCTTTGCGTCACTCTGAGGAGGGTTGAAAAGTAGTTTCCCTAACATATATGGAGGAGAACTGTCACCTTGCATTCTCTTAGTAGTCGAACGTGAAGACCTCTGTTCATTAGCCATGCTGACTACGTAATACTATTGAACTTAAAGCAGTGGAGCTCTCAGAAAATGTATGGTTAAAGTGTTTGCAACCAAAAAATAAACTCTCAACAAAAGTTAAATGACAAACATATTATGAAGATTTGCATCCCCCAATGCAAAGAACAGTATCCTTAATGCAAACCCATGTCCACACAAAAATGTTAGATGCAGAAGTTCTCACAATACAATTACCCAGGAATCAACCAATTTAAATGAAGACAGGATGTGCATCCTTTAACGCAGTGAGCAATATCAATGCAAATGTTTATTTTCCCCATGAAAGGTTTGACAGAATTTACAATATAATTCATAAAAGAATCAAACCAACAAATTGATTGTAAAAGAAAAGAATTGCGTACCTAAGCAAATTTACCAAAATATGCTCATTAATGTGAAGGTTAGCTGCGCCAGGTCTCCCAAAATAGTAATTAGGACACCAAAGTAGCAAGTTGTATTTAAATGAAGAGATTGGCATCCCTCAGCAAAATAAGCAATATATATTGCAAATGCATTTTCTTAAACGCAGAACACTTTGCTGCAGAAGATTTTACAATATAGTTGCCCAGCAAGCCAACAAGTTTCATTCAAATGATGAAGAGATTTTCACACCTGGGCTCAGTTAACAATATGCATTCTTTAATGAAACATTTTTTCATGCAAACAAATTAGTTGCAGCAGTTTCCAAATTCTGGCTTTTCTAGGAACTAAGAAACAGCTACTGAGAATACTTTCAGGGAAATAGTGCAAGGGAAATGCAAAATTCAAATACGTACAACATGAAAACAAGATGAAATGAATATTAAATAAGTGCATCTGCTCAATAAATCATGTTGTTGTTTCCTCTAAACAGGCAGCTGAAATTAATGTCTCATGTGAGAAGCAATGGCATCTTTTAGGTGTATAGTTTCTTTTTTAGGTCGAGCCAAGGCAGCAAATACGTTGTCTCTTCGAGACATGCTGTATCCGCTCTGTGGGCTTTCAACACACCCAATGCCTGTTTCTTCGTCTCTTCAATTGTCCTTAAAAAATGATTGCTTGCTATTGGTTAATCCTTCCTCTTTGTGCCTCTTTTTTGTCTTTTGTGTCCTTCCAAGGAGCACTGCCCAACTACTGGTATGTTTACGCTTCTGTGTATATTTGTTTGTATGGGAGTTTTTTTTTCTCAGTTTCCTGCCTGTGTTTGCTGTTGCTTGTATTTGTGTTATGCGCATATCTGACGTGATCCCTGCCTGTGTTTGTTGTTTCCTGTAAATCTTGTGTCAGACACAGGACTTGTTTAGGCTGGTTTGGGTGCACAATAGCTATTAGTGGCTTCATTGTTCCACCAAAGCAAAAACAACAAGTGATGGACGGAATGCTGAACATTGTCAAACACTCACCCCCAGTCATAGATCTGGGTTTAATCCATCGTTCTTTTGCTCACCATGCCACCCCAGTTTGGACCCAGCCATATGCAAATCAGTCTTGACCCTGTTCCTCATGGGAACAGTCCAGACCGAACTGCCAAGCCAGGTCCTCACTGGACCGGAAACAAGCATCCTGGGACCGGTTTCGGGGTTTCACCCCTCATCAGCCAGGCTAGCTTGAATCCAGTGGCATGGGAAGCACGGGACCCACGTCTGGGCATACCCTTCCCACTTAGGGCGACAAAGCAAAAACAACAAGTGATGGACGGAATGCTGAACATTGTCAAACACTCACCCCCAGTCATAGATCTGGGTTTAATCCATCGTTCTTTTGCTCACCATGCCACCCCAGTTTGGACCCAGCCATATGCAAATCAGTCTTGACCCTGTTCCTCATGGGAACAGTCCAGACCGAACTGCCAAGCCAGGTCCTCACTGGACCGGAAACAAGCATCCTGGGACCGGTTTCGGGGTTTCACCCCTCATCAGCCAGGCTAGCTTGAATCCAGTGGCATGGGAAGCACGGGACCCACGTCTGGGCATACCCTTCCCACTTAGGGCGACAAAGCAAAAACAACAAGTGATGGACGGAATGCTGAACATTGTCAAACACTCACCCCCAGTCATAGATCTGGGTTTAATCCATCGTTCTTTTGCTCACCATGCCACCCCAGTTTGGACCCAGCCATATGCAAATCAGTCTTGACCCTGTTCCTCATGGGAACAGTCCAGACCGAACTGCCAAGCCAGGTCCTCACTGGACCGGAAACAAGCATCCTGGGACCGGTTTCGGGGTTTCACCCCTCATCAGCCAGGCTAGCTTGAATCCAGTGGCATGGGAAGCACGGGACCCACGTCTGGGCATACCCTTCCCACTTAGGGCGACAAAGCAAAAACAACAAGTGATGGACGGAATGCTGAACATTGTCAAACACTCACCCCAGTCATTGTTCCACCAGGCAGCATTTCCTGTATGATCCTTATCATTATCAAGGGCTCCGGACACTGTGGCTTCAGGATCGTCGGTGGGGATGACTTTCACTAGCCTCCCATCATCTCCAGGGTAAGTGCACAATACACCCATACTCCCAGGCCCAGCCTTGCACTCCGTCTTGTTGGAAATTTTCCTTTTCTCCTTTATGGTGTTGTTGTAAACTTATTTTTAGAATTCAACTGTTGTATTTGTTTCTTTTTTCAGAAATACAGCAATTTCTAAACATCTTCAGTAGTGTTTTATGCGCTCATCCAACATGATCCTAGAAAATGGATTTCTTTTTGCTGTGAGTGGTATTTTTGTAGGCATGGGGAGAGCCAACGCCAAGACCTTTTTTAGGGTCAAGCGTAAAGTGCTCTGTCCCTGTTGTAAACTCTCTACGGGCTTATAACCACGCTAACCGCATACCCATGAGTTTTGTAGGTTTGTGGGCTTGCCTTTTAAAATTCACTTGCTTTTGTTAGTGGAAGGCATGCACACATCATGCCTTTTCCGGTGTTTAGGCCTCCTCAAGCGCACCAGCCTACTACTAAAAACATACGAGGCTCTGTGTTTTCCGTATGGTTTCTGGACTACTTTTTTCTACTTTTTCCTATGCAGCACAATCTCGTTGGTCAATAGTCAAGCTCTTTGCTTCACATCGACCCTGTTACATTGATAATTGAATTTTTGCCGATAATACCTTTGACTGTGAGCGAACTTCTATTTAACTTTTTATTTTCAATTTATGTGAATGAAATGTCCAGTTCAGAATTTACAACGCAAATAGCTCTTACTCGAGCAAACGCGAGACCCATTGCATTGCAAATGCTTGTTTTTGCTTGAAGCGAGCTGCGGCAGAAGAGCCTACTTCCGTGGGGCTGTGTGCAGAAGTGTGTCAGCAATATAAAAAAGAATAAACTGTTTGCTCTCTTCATGGCTTTTTTTCTATGCTCAGTTATTCCTTCATCCACTTCATTGTGTGATTTCCCCTCACCCACTGCATTCTTGTGTTCTAACTTCTAACATGCATTACACAGTAGACTTAAAAGTGAGTAACGGGGGTCATATAGAAAGCTAATGCACTTAAACCCTTTCTTGAATGTAACGGTGGTCCCTATCTCACAACACACAACTAAGCACCCTATACAAACTTTAAAGTAAACTTTTATTAATCGGGAGAGAGTGACAATTTGGAAGGTACTCTTTAGTACAACCCAGACTGGGAATGAGATGTTAAAGTTGCTAGTGCCCTCTTTTTCTGTGGCTCCAGGCCATCTTTCAGGTTTGACCCCATCCTCCTCCTCTCCATCCCTCAGGAGCTCTCCTGACTCAGCTCCGTAGTTTGAAAGGCGCAGGAAGTGGAGTTATGTGCAGCCTTTGAATTCCTGTCATTCCAGCCCCTCGCCTGCCGTCTGCCCCAGCCCTCCTTGCAGGAGCAGTGCTTACACAGAGCTACAGACCCCTTTGAAATCAGAGCTCTCTATATGAAGATCCCAAACTTACACCTTTAATGACTTAAAAGTAATTTTACTTAAATAGTTCTGCAAGAACTGGGCTCCACTGGTAGGAAAAACACTAGAACAACAACGAGCATTTATTTGGCACGCAAAAGACATTTACTCTTGCGTCCATATTTCGAATCCATCTAATATGTCTTGAGAAGCGTCTATAAATATCCTAGTGGAGAAACGCTTGCTGTTGAGGGTTAAATATGCTGGGTTGATTTGTGTATTACGCTGTATAGCGCTACACCCAAAGAACCGACATCCAACCGCTTGTTCGCTCACAACATATCTGGTATTTTAAACATTCTGCATGCTGCCGTTTAATCTTCTCCCTTCCCTCCTTCTAACAGACTGTTTACCTCCTTAGCGCTCCAAAGCGGTCGGTCGATGGAGTATTGGCAGTATACTCAGTGCTTTAAATGGGCCGGTACTCACCGGTACGGAGTACCGGCACTTCTTATTTTTTTCACTCTGAGTACCGGCACTTCTCTGCTGCCAAGGAGAGTACCGGTACTCATGAAGGGTAGGCTCATTAGCTGCTAGTGCTGGTGAGCACTGGGCTCTCAGAGTTGTACCCGCCTCTGACAGCAAAGGTGCTTCTGTCGCCCTAAACTGAGCCCCGCTGAGCTATTCAGCGAGGATTATGTGCCTAATGTCTGGGTATTTACGATCACGCTGTGTTTGTCAGAACAGGGTCCATTCAGGCCCTGTGCTGTCAATCACATTTACACACTCGTGTGCTTTTGTGTAAACACAGGAATTGAGGCAGACCCGCTGTGACAACTAAGAAAGCCATGGGAGGAAAGTTTAAAATGGCTTTGATCCCACCTGAGTCTCTTGAATGAGGGTCTGCTTATGTATGTGTGTTTGCCTGCAGGTATGTGTGTGTCTTTGTGTGAGAGAAAAGCGAATGAAAGAGAGAGAATCAGGGCACTTTAAGGAGGACTGTGTGGAATGCTTTGGGTGTGCGCCTCTGCTTGTTTCTTTCTGTGTGTGCACGTTCAAGAATATATAGTATTGTGCAAAACGACAGCAAATATGTTTGCCAGTAAGATAAATAGCGTTGTGTTTCGCTTACATTTCGTTTAACAAGTTAACTTGTTTTGTTTGTTCAAACACATTTCTCATGGGCCTTGGCATGTGCTGCAACTGGTATATAAGTGAAAGTATCCCATGTCTTGCTCTTAGCCCCGCCCCTAGCCCCACCCACCACACTACTAGTATTTGTTAATGAGTACCTGCACTTATTTTTTCCCATTTAAAGCACTGAGTATACTGATAAGTAAATAAATATGAATGCAGCCTTCAAGTCTCCTGACTGAATCATGGAGGGCTTCAGTAAAGTTTTTTTTAATGAGATCATTAAAGAGGGCTACTGAGTTGGTAACGTGTGCAATGACATGTTTTTAATAGGCCTTTAGTAAAATAATTGATCTAGGTATGTGATTATTTTAAAAAAGTGCCAATATCCCTACTTCCAGGAGCTTGAACGCCCCTGTCTTCCTTGCAATGCGTGGCCTTCGGAGCGTCCTTGCAGGCTGGTGGGAGAATCTCTGCTACTACTGGTAATATTTGTATCCCCCGCCCCCTCTTGCTCCTCCGCCCCCACGGACACTCCTGTCCAGTGTGTGCCCCAATGCTGTACGGTCCGACAAAAGCAATTGCCAAAGCCAATAGGTCACAAAGGCGCGACCTTTTGGCTATGCCAATGATTGTTTATAGCAGACATCGGGGAAAAAAATCTGCTTCGAAATATTCAGTCATGCCTTCCTCAAGGCCGTAGTGCAGGCCCCGCAGTGCTGGGGGGCCCCAACCCCCCATGGGGTCCTCAGTCCTTCAATGGCGCCTCAATCAGCCTAAGGGCAATGAACATCTGAGAGATATGGGAGGCTGGGGGCCCTCATCACATTCTGCTGGGGCCGCCCACCATTTTCCGTTATGCCACTGGCCTTCCTCGTATGTTGATTGTGAACAAAATACAAAGCGTTCCTTGAAACCGCCAGTCATGATTTTGAAATATCTAAAATAATATGCATCAATTTAAATACTAGTATGGCAAGACGGGGGCTTCTAAATAAATTACGGTTTCATTTAAAGGAAACGTCCGACGAAAATTTCTGATACGGTGCCATTTTCACTTGCTTCAGCTTGTCCAGTCTGACAAGATATCTTCACGAAATCTGTTTCAAGGTCAAAAAGGCTCCGCAAATACTATCAGTTAATGCATCCTTCCCACGCAAAGAAAGCGAGTATCTCATTCATCCTCATCAAATAAACATTACCAGGGTTCGGGTGACATGGCGCTCACCTAACCTGCTGCCTTGTCATCGAGGTGTATGGTTGGCCAAGGTTGTGGTAAAGGGGGGAATGCGCCGTGGAACACGTGGGGCTCTGACCCGTCGTTTGGAATGCCTTTGGTGATGTCTGGATGGTGAAGCACAGATTCAGAAGTTGGCCTCTGTTGTGTGTAAACTGCCAGGAATGCCGACATAAACTGTGCAGCAGTGTGAGGCTATCGACGATGACCTAAGATTTGCAATCAGCATTGCCCCAGTCGTGAATGAAGTGATATTTTCGTAAGCCGTTCATTGGTTTGAGGTAGCATATCCTGTCAACTGGCCTGTTCTGAATTGGGATAGGTAATAGAAAATGTGTACGTAGAGAGCTTTGGATGGGGATAAGGTGACATCAATCCAATCCATAGGAGTTTTAAGATTGTATTGGGTACAGACACGGATACATTTGAGGGTGTCTTAATGAATGACTGCTATCCCATCTAAAAATACTGTGTTCCAGCTGGATTATTGGGTATACTCGAGAAACTAGTGCGTCAATTACATATTAGGAATGTGAATTTAGGCAAGATTCAGTGATGCATGCAGCGTACAAATCAGGACCAGAATTGAGGATGATGAGTGGTTTGCGGTTCTGGCATTTAGTTGCATGCACATTAAACAGGAGTTGGCGCTTGGACTAGAAAGTGGGCAGGTGTATGTGCATTTTATAGTGATATGGTCATTTATGCAGACACAGTTGAAGCAAGAGCCTTTGGGGTGAAGGAGGGAGTGCTGGATTTTAGAAATAGGAAAGTGGATATGATGTTAGCACATTAGTGAACTGTTGAGAAATGAGTGCTGTGGAGTGTTGTGCATTAAAGTGGCATTCCAGAGAGTTAAATAACTCACACAACAAGCTTAGAAAATATTGAAATATACAGCGATTCAGTATATACAGTGGTGACAAGTCTACAGAGTAAGTCTATGGAGATAGTTTTCCTTCCAGTTTGTAGTTTGTCTTCAGATCACCTTCGGCGAGGAAGGGGTAGCCAAGTCAATTTATTGAGGGGAAGAGAGAAATATAGGGGAGAGGTTTGTCATATGGAGGAGAGTTGGAGCACAAGAAACATGCATCGTATGAGAACAGATGACACAAAATCATACAAGACAGAAAGAGATGAGTTGGAAGACAATAGGAGAGAAAGTGCTGGAGTATGAACTGAAGTAATAGTAGGGTAAGAGCAGGAGTAAAGGTGGGAGAAAGATTAAGCACAAGAACAAAAAGTAGCAAAACAGAGTAAGTGGTGAAAAAGTAAACGTAAGATGTGGCATAAGTAGAAGTTAGGGTGGGAAGTGAGAAGGCGTAAGTAAGAGTAGGCATTAGTAGGAGCAACAATAAAGAAAATTATAATGTTAATCATAGTGTTACAGGTAGGCATGAGGGCGGAAGGAGGCCTGCAGGTGAGAGTAGAGAAGGGATAAGAATCAGAAGTGGTCAACGTCAACGCTGGTGTACAAATATTAGTACCAGTCAGTGGTTCATTTGTAAAACAATAAGTGCCAGGGCCCTCGTCAGGAGGACACAGCAGCTTGCATCATCCAATGCCCCTGACAGCATTGCCAATTACAGAATGAACACAGCTACTAACCAGCACACTCCTGCAAGCCTGACAATTCACTCTATTCAAGCCCCCAGAGCTATAAGAATGGCTTGGGTGGCACATATTAGTAATTGTTCGAGCATGAGTAAATAAACAGCTGTGGTTGTGCTCATACTCAAATTTGGCAGTCAGCTCCACCACGTAGCAGACTGCCACAAGCACTGGTGCTAAGAATTAAGGGCCAAATGTACGAAGCCTTTTGCATGTTGCAAGCTGCAAAAAACGCTGTTTGCGGCATGCAAAAGGCCGAACCCGATGCTCATCCCCAAATTGCAAGTCGGTACCGACTCGCAATTTGGGGATGCGACTCGCAAATAGGAAGGGGTGTTCCCTTCCTATTTGCGACCGCAATGCCATTCTGAGTTGCTTTGTGACCGCAAATGCGGTCGCAAACCAACTCGCAGTTACCACCAGTGTCACACTGGTGGTAACTCATTCGCAAAAGGGAAGGGGTCCCCATGGGACCCCTTCCCCTTTGTGAATGCCGAAAAAAACGAAACCAAATGGTTTCGGTTTAGTTTTCATTTTGCAGCTCGTTTTCCTTTAAGGAAAACGGGCTGCAAAATGAAAAAAAAAAACACTGCTTTATTTACAAAGCAGTCACAGACATGGAGGTCTGCTGACTACAGCAGGCCACCATCCCTGTGAGTGCAGGGACTCGCTATGGGGTCGCAAACCTCGACCCACCTCATGAATATTGATGAGGTGGGTCTTTGCGACCCCATAGCGAGTCGCAGAAGGTGTCTGAGACACCTTTCTGCATACAATTTTGCGAGTTGCAAATCAGTCAGACTCGCAATTTGCAAGACGCAAAATTGTAGTTTCCTACATCTGGCCCTAAGTGCTTTTGCCGAGCACCGGAAACCACCAGCTCAAATTAAGCACTAATACCAGTAGAGGTAGGAGTGGGAGGAGCTTAGGCCTAAATGTTTCAGTAGGAAATGGGTAAGAATTGGTATTTGTCAACTTTGAGGCAGGGGTAGTAATGTTACTAACAGTAAGGATAAGCCTGGAAAAAGCGGTAGCAATATGGGTTGGAATCAGGTGGGTACGCCCTCCATGCACTGCAACAGAAGGAGGACTAAAATACCACACAGCATGATGGGGAATAAAATATATTCTTACGGGGTGGCACACATTATGAACGATACGTTTGCCAAGCAAAGGCTGAAGGGGGCTGAACCCAGTGGGGGAAAGCGACTGAGCTGTGTGCACTTTTTGTCATCACATGAGCTCTGACTCAAAGCTAAAGCAGATCCTAGGTCAGACCTAAAAATAAACGCAAGTAACTAACTGCAATTTTACGTTTTATATCGACTACAAAAAAGGGTGCTGAGTGTAGATGCTTTATAATTAAAACGAAGAAGATCCTAAAAAGAAGTTAGGCGAGAAAAGAATCTAAAACGACACACACCTGTGCAGGCAACAGGAAGGAACTTAGAATATATTTTTTAAAAATTAAGCTGCCCTTATTTTCGATTTTGTAAATCCACCCATTATGTCTCTGCTTATGATATGACAGTGCTTTCGAAATAAAAACAGTCCACACAGCGACCACATGCCATGTCCCAAGAGGGAACCCTGAGTCTCTCTAACCAACATTTTACATAATTTTAGTTGAGTCATTCTGTTGCACACAGAATCCATCGCATCACTCATTGCTTCATCACTCCCCCTCCTCGTATGTTGGTCTATTACACACCTTTTCCTGTTTCACCACTCACTGTGGCATATCTCCTCCTGCTTCATCTCTCTCTGCCTTGCCTACACTGCGCCCTCTCTTTCCCCAACTACCCTTCTCTCCCTCTCGCTGCCTCACATCTCCTCCTGCCTTTATCACACGTGAACCCCGCCAGCACCATGAATGTACATTTTTTATTCCTTTAAATGTTTTTCCATAAGACAATAAATATTTACCTGTCGGCGACTGTATGAAAGAATTAATCTGTGCTGTAGAAAGAAAAAAAAATCACAATCACTTTTTTTTAATCGTAATAGCTGGGTATTAATCTTAGTGCAGCCAAATCCCCTACTGATTTTGAACCAGTCGTTTTCTTCCTGTACCTCAAATTGTAAATATGTGTAAAGTTAAGATTAAAACTCAACTGTTCAGTGAACTGTTTATGAATCGTACCCTTCTAATTACGTTTTCCCACGTTCCTCCCATCACATCAAGTGGAAGCCCACTCATTGTACTGTTGCGTATGTAGAGCACCATACATCCAACATCCTCCTACTGCAACCTACATGTTCTTTGTAAAGCACTTCACCCCCCTTTGAAGTTAGGTTAGCTCCATATAAGATACATATTAAACGTAACAGCCATTTATGTATGGCCATGAACATTGAACATGCCTTAACAGAGTTTAGGCTGTCAGATCTTCACTATAACCCGTGTCTACACTCATTACTTTGGATGTGTTGAACATATATTTTTTATCTATCAAGGCCAACATATCTTCACAGTATCCCAGATATACGTTCATGTATATTGAATAGTTAGCATTCATACCTACGAGTGACCACGATCACTGAGTTTTCACCATCTCCAGAGTGAAGGTTCATGTACAGGAAACATAAGAGTTCATATCTATTAAGCACCATGACTGTCAGATCTCCACTGCTGGCCTTTTATATTTTCATGAAGATTCAACATGTGTAGTTCATATCTCTTAACCACCATGACTATCAGGTCTTCACTAGATACTGTGTCTATGTTCATGTGCATTGAACACATGGAGCTCTTGTTAATTTACTGTAAGCCTACCCAGTCTCCGTAGCAGTAGCATTACTCTTGTCCTGTAACTTTATTTAACTTCTCATGGATGTGAGCTCGACCCAACCTCCTCCATGACCAACAGGTCAACAATCTCAAGATAGACTCAAATATTCACTCACCACCTAGAGAACAAGGAAATATTTTGGCTTTTGAAACAAATCTCCTAGGACTGACCGTCTCTTCTCTTGCCCTAAAAGTGCTTTTTGGGTATGTCCTAAAAGTGGCATTGTTAATATAGGTAATTTAAGCGAAAATAATCCCATTAGGGCCACAATGATTATGTAAAATGATGTATGTGTCTGTAAACCCAGAAAGGCATGCTGGATTACAATTTTCAGGTGGAATCATAGGTTAACTGTTCCAAAGTAGCTAACATGGAGACCATGACCACATTTCTCAAATTCTGCATCTCAGTTGTGCCAGCATTCTGAGTTGAAGCTCATCACACCCAGTATACATCACTCGTATAGCCTGGCAAGGGTGAGATCTTCTTAATCCCTGGTCTGTGGGGTTTGTACTCCTTCTGTCCTGGTGTTTGGAGACACATTTTCTGGTAGGGCTCCATCCACTGCAAGGTCTTATTATCATGCACTTGTATTCCTGTTAATCTCACTAATGCTTCATTGTTTCTAGGTGTCCTTGGATGGCCACGGCAGCAGTACTCAATGCCCATCACTTTCCATCACTCTAGCACTATTCACCACAAACATGTACTACTCTATGCTAGCTTATTTAAAGAGTAGTTAGTAGCTCACATGCAGGTGCCACAGGCCGAGTACCCTTGGACACTCTTCTTGTGTAAGACTGCTTCACACAGACATAAGCCAGTTCCAAGTTGAAGGGGAGGTCAGCTCAGGCATCTGAGTCTCCTTCTCAAACATCTTCCTCCTTTCTGTGTGACTTGTGGAGATGTCGACACAACAGAGCCTGGTGGTGCAACACCAACGAGAGCCCCCAAATCCTCTTTCAATTATGTTTTCTATAAACATGATTCTTGGGATGCAGACTGCAATAGATATGTTATCAGAACCTTCTGCCCAGCTGCAGCTTCTTCCAGAGGATGATGAGGTTGGCCACAAATTGCTCTTCACTTAAACATTCCATAGTGGTATTACACACCAAATTGTGACCCAATCTGTTGGTATTGTAGTTGCTTACACTGCCTTCAAATTCCTAGGCTTCTAGATCAATGTCTTAAGATGTGTGCCTGGGTCCAGCAGACATCATGACACTAGACAGAAGACTGCAGTAACAGTCTTGCTGGTACACTGAGCTTGCACTGAGTTCAGGTCCCACATTGCCTATTTTATGGTGTAAAGTGAACGGTGGTCTCTGAGATGTTTGTGTCACTAAGAGTCCTTTGTAGATCAATTAGGAAAACGTGGCTAGAGATTAACATCATTGATGCCATAAAATAGTGAGCATTTGTATCCCTGCTACAGCTCAAGCAGCTCTTTAGTTATTGCCCCTCTCACAGATGCCAAAGTCTGTAGGTAAAGGTGGAAAAATCAGACGTAGATAGCACTCAGATGTATAAAACCTTTACACTTACCAGGTATTGCAAGCCCTCCATTGAGGCTCAGTAGAAGAACAATGGTCATTAATTTCATCAACATCTTAAAGAATCTGAGAACAAAAAGACAAAATATAAAAGTAACCAAATTATTTTCACTCAAACCTGGGATAGAATCATGTGCTCTATGACAACTTAAGATAATCCATTGCTAAACCAGCAAATCCCTTTCCTATAGATGAAGTTACTCAAGGATGAAGGGGGACCCAATTCCATCCGGGTGAAAATTTACTGACGGTTAGTCCAATAAAAAATACCTTTGCAACACCCAAACCACTTTTAAGTGGTCAGAGTCGCTGATGTTGTTGACATAAAATGGGGAACAAGAAAAACGTTAGTTATATAGCAGTGCCTCCTTTGAATTTTCCCCAGCATGTGGGTAGCTACAAAATCATATCAATGGCCAATAGTGTGGCACAGAGATACGTTCCTCGTGGACTAAATAAACTCTTCCCAACCTCATTTCCTCTTCAACAACTGATTGTTATTATACACAATCAAATAAACTACCTGCCATATCATAACTAAATGGCTGTGATATCTTGGAAAGACACTGATCAGGAGCCACAACACTAAGCAAGCATTTGCAATGCACTAGGGTCTCGCATTTGTCCGAGTTACAGCTATTACCAGTTGTAAACTCACAACCGGATTTTTCTTGCCAGATTGAAAGAAAAAAACAGCTAGATCGCACTGCTACAGTTCACTCATAATGAAACCTATCGGCAAAAGTGCAGTTATCTAGGTAACCGGCAAAAGTGTAATTAACTATGTACCCGGGTCGATATTATGCAAAGTGCTTGACTTCTGCCAAGCAAGATCGCGCTGCGAAAATAGAGAAAAAGTAGTCCACAAACCCAGTGAGCCTTGCATGTTTTCAGTACATGGTCGCTGTGCTCGAGGAGGGCTAACCACCAGAAAAGGCATGACGTATGCGTGCCTTCCACTAATGAAAGCAAGAAGATATTAACAGGCAAGCCCACGAACCAATGAAAGACACTGACGTGACGTGGACGGGTCTCCGAGCCCTTTTCTAACTCCTAAAGCATCTTGCAAGCAATACTAATGCGCAAGCGCATGCGACGCAGGCTCGACCCTAAAAAGACTAAGGTTGGGGGTGAAAGCAAAAGTAACAATTCTGTACTTCTTTATGCTACAGCAGAGGTCATAGAAAAGTTAGGCAACAAAATGACAGAACAATCAAGTATTAATCAAAAGGCAAAGGAATAAAATTAGCGTGGGTCACTGTTACCTTTGTGGAAATACTCTGGGTTAATCAATGTATCAATTAATCGAGGGTGTGCACTTGCGTGTCTAAAATATTAACTTGCAAAAAAACACAGCAAGCGGGAATCGACACAGTGTGCATGTGACAAATTGGATTCAAAATTGAAGATCACTGTACTGATCAGGGTACCCTAACACCGTTTGCCAAATAACTTACATCAACCAGTTTTGGCTATTCCAGTGACTTAGTAGACTTCTTCAGTACAGAGATCCAGGAGTCTACTTGGGCACTTAGCACCTCACAGAGAAATAATCAACTACATCAATTCGCTTAAACCAGGGGAAAAGTAAAATCAAGCGAGTATAATTTCGAAAGATTTATTTTACATAAACATAAGCAATTTCAGTATCCTTGGTTCTACATTAAAAAGTAGCAACTTTTGTATATTAACCGTTTTTGTATCTGCTCTTTAAATGCATTACTGCTGCGCAGTTAAAACACAATGCTGCAAGATCAACAGATTATTGTGAAAATTGATGCAAAATGTTTATTTTGTGAAAACGAATCAATAAATTGAAAACAGGTATTCTGCATGTGTAGTTCTCACATATAAGTTCTTATATCGTCAGGCTTATATGTATTCTAAACAAAATGGAACAAATTAAACAGCTTTTATCCCACACTTGATTTGTGTTAATTACACACCAAATTGTGACCCAGTCTGTTGGTAAACGGTTTGCTAGGCGAACGAGAGTCCGTATATAAAATCTGATTTGTTTGTTGGTCTGAATTTCTGTCTAGAACACTTACCTTCCGCTCCTACAGTTCTCATGTAGATTTGGCCTGTTGTCACGTTATAGCAATGTCTCGCTGTACTGGGATATCTTCTCATCTGTACTGGATATTTATAGCCGCTTTGTCCTGGGAGGAGAAAACACACTTAGGAGCAGCCAACATCTATTACAAATGCCCAAGTTGGCGAACTAACCCCCAAGTGCTCTGCCCTTGTTCCCGGGCCAATGATAGAGAAACGGATTTGTGTACCCAAAATAACTTTATAAATAAGCCGCTTCCTCAGACTTTCTTCATCAGGATAACTGTCAGGGGCATTGTTTTAGGGAGATTACACCACTCTCACCAAGAATCTCTAACACATCAAAATAGCACATAGGCATGTTAAGTGTGGGGCTACCTCCTGCAGAATTTGGGATGACCTAAATGACCCAAATGTCCCTGGGTATGGATGTTGACTAATACGAGCACATCATCTACAAATCTCATCTACAATCTGTATAGAGATGTGTCTATAGTTTAAAAATATTCCAAAGTTAAATTATTACTCTGTAAAGAGCGGGCAATCATATCACAGTAGTTTTGGGCATCAAGAGGTCTGAAGCAGCGAGACTGTACAGCAGAGCTGATAAAAATATCATCAAGTTCTCCTTAAGTAAATTTGGAATGTTGGCCGTCAGCACTTTGAGGAAGAATGGGGCCGGAGGGTAAAATCCAGATTATAACACTGGAATGTTGGGAGCTCCATTAAAGACAATGGAGTGCTCAGGGCTTTTACTGGCTGGAAGAAGCCTGATTGTCAACATTCTAATGTTCTTTGTTCACAGCAAAAGCTGTGAACAAAGGCCTCACAGACGACTTTGTTTTATTTTTTAGAACACTCTGCCCTCTAGTGGCAGAATGTTCTAATAGCCTTATAGCCCTTCGTAGCAGGGCTATACCAGCTCTGGCCTTTAACACTGGAGTGGGCCTGCTATGGCTATATTAATTTCCCAAGGTAAAGTATTCAAGAGTCCTAGAACAAAGACAGATAAGGCTTGGTTAGACAAAATTCAGAATTTATTCTTGACTCTGCAAGAGATCCTGAGTAGTGGTAGTTTGTAGGTCACACATAGTGGTTGCCATGAACTAATGAACTTGAAAATGACACATGATTGTGAAGGTTATCAGTACTTCCAGGGGGATACCATGGTGAGATTTCTTTGCTTCAAAGTCAAAGTGAGCAGTAGGATTCAAAGGTGGAATGGAGGTTTTAGGTAGACTTGCAGGAGCAGAGTTTTCACCACCAATGATCAACAGTGTCAGAGCTCATAATACACCTATTTTGGTGGGGGTGATATGTTGATAGTTTTGTAGAAGATGAAGCTGGCAAAGGTCTTATTTGATGGCTTTTTAGATGGGTCCCAATGGGTGGGAATCCTACATGGACATCAGAATGAGCTGCACTAAGAATTGTACTAAGGGGAAGAGACACCAGGATCAGCTATGATCAAAAGCTCAACAGATGATTGAAAAAGAGTCTTCATTTTTGCAAAGTATTTTAAACAAGGCACCTTGAGCTGGAGTTGGCAGTCAGTAGTATATTTGTCGTTTGCAATGTCTTTACCAACTACATAGGCTAATATGGATGCAACAAGTTGGTTTGGAGATATGGTTGAGATAAGGTTGAGCAGACTGCTGGAGACAATCTTTATGATTTGTTATTTTAGAAAGGGGAGTTTGCCTGTGGGTTTATGAGTGTGTGCTTCTTGCTGTGAGGTTTTTGATGTGGCATTAGGAACATGAAGAGAGCTAGCCAGGAAATTACTTTTATTCCCAAAGAAAGTCAAGTGTAGTTGGTTAAAATGATACTACTACCATGGACATTTAGGGGTCGCAGCTGCAAGCCCTGGCTTTGCCTTTGCTATGCCTTGCACTGCCTTTGCGACCCTTGGCCTCAGAGGTGGCAAATTCAGTGCCAGGAACACAGTGGCAGCTCGTCCTTATGGACGTTAGTTGGGGCTCCACTCTCTTTATTGTCTGTTATTTGTTATCACACTAATAGTGAATAATAATCGATTGAGTACAATCAGCTGGAATATGCCCTTCCGTGGCAGCTGGGGTAAGTAAAAATGCTTTTAAATGTATTTTGTGTGTAAGCTTGCGGGAGCAAGTGTGTATGTGAGGAAGAGTGTATGCAAATGTGAATTTGTGTGTATGTGTAAGTATGTGTGTGTGTGTGTGGTGAAAGTGGCAGTCAAAGGGCGTCATGGTTCTTCCGCTACCCCTGTCTTTGGGGTTAACTCTGGTGATGTTTTTTTGAATTTATCGCAAATGTATTGCATATTTCAGTGACACATTATCATTTATCTTTTTATTTTATACTAGGGTGTTGGTGTGCCTTGTATACTAACAACAGCAGATAAATTGCATTCAATTTACAATGTAATTAATATTGGATTAAAGTGTAATACAGATTGGTGGAAGTGACAAGGGAATATGAGTCTCATTAGAGTCATAAAAAAAAAAACTATGCAAGAGCCATTGTAATGAACTTTTCCTGTTTGCACTGTGTCACTTATGTCGGTGCTGCACGTGCAATTTTCATGTGTACACGTTTGTGAATTATTTTGTTGCAGTTCTTTTGACGTGCATGAAGGAATAATGGTTGATGCAATACATGGAGAGATTTGTAATGTAGGTTGGATTTATACTTAAAATTTCCAATTAGAATGCAGAATTTCCATAATTCAGCAGAGTTTAAAGTAATTCGATATGCCACGTAGTTGACAGGAAGTACACCGGACGGTGCAAAGTCGTGGGTGACTGCTCAGTACTGATGGTAGATGCTGGTAGTTCAGAGGGTTTAAATGCTTGACTGGAGATATACCATGGGGTACTGGAGTCTGACGCAGGAGGACGCGCGCACAGTGCACTCTGTTAGAACAAAGAGTGCAAGTACATTAACGATGTGCTGTAAATTAGGCATATCAGATGGGTCTGTCTGTTCCATCGACAGATCAACGAGTGCACTGAACTCGTGCCTTCAGAACAGTCTTGATTTCGATCTTGCAGCCGGAGTCCAATCAAGCGCTGCAGCAACAAGACCTCATTCGTACAGATGCCTGATGAGCAGCTACACGTATTGTCCATGTAGTGTGGCCAATGGTATTCTCTACTGAAGATCAATACAGAAACATGTTGGAGCATTGTATTGAATAAACTACCGTTTTCATTGAATTGCAGCTATTCTTCTTTGGAACAATTTCAAAAGTAAGTAATGTTAAAGTTTAACAAACCTTGACAGGCCAGGGAACATTCTCACAAAGGTAGCGATACAACCGTAAGGGTCCGAACAAGGAAAGCCTAGATCAACAGACCCTCCCTCAAGAGGTAGTCTCCAGAAAGCAAAATGAAGAAAGAGAGGACAAACCATGTATTTTACACCAAATTTAGGTGATTCTCCCTGTGATATTTTACAACACAATTCCACATTTAAGAAAAAGTGGTGCATCAGACTGATTCGACACTTTTTCTGCGCCACCGCTACAGCACCTAACGCCACCATGGTTGAGCCGTATTTATAATATGGCGCACCATGGCAGTCGTTAGCACAACAGCATCAACATTTTTTATGCTATTGTGGCACTTTGCTAAACTAGTATCATAAAGTTTGACGCTAGTGCATCAGAGTGCAAGGAGGCCCATGGTATACTATGGGAGCGTAATTTTAAGATACATTTCACAAAAAAATAGTGGATAAGGAGTATCCATCAGCCTTTTTAGGACTATGTTCAAATTCCAGCCTCGGGCTGGGGGAGTTCTTGATGGAGTCACCCTTTTAATGCTTTCTAGGTATTTTAACAAGAAACAAATGTACTCTTTTTTTGCATGTAAGGTGCCACTATGGCTAAATGTAAGCAAATGGACGTGTATACCAACTCCGCCTTGTAGATGTAAACAAATACCATATAACATCCCCCACAGATGCTTTAACCCCTTCGCTGGCAGGTCTTTTCCCCTTCAGGTGCCAAGCCTTTTTTTGGCTATTTGGGGCAGTTTACGCTTAGGCCCTCATAACGTTTTGTCCACATAAGCTACCCACGCCAAATTTGCATCCTTTTTTTCCAGTATCCTAGGGATTCTAGAGGTACCCAGAGTTTGTGGGTTCCCCTGATGACCAATATATTAGCCAAAATACAGCATTTTTTTTTTAAACAAATGGGAAAAAAGGGCTGCAGAAGAAGGCTTGTGCTTTTTCCCCTGAAAATGTCATCAACAAAGCGTTTGTGGTGCTAAAATCACCATCTTCCCAGCTTTCAGGAACAGGCAGACTTGAATCAGAAAACCAAATTTTTCAACACAATTTTGGCATTTTACTGGGACATACCCCATTTTTACTATTTTTTGTGCTTTTAGCCTCCTTCCAGTTAGTGACAGAAATGGGTATGAAACCAATACTGGATCTCGGAAAGCTAAACATTTCGGAAAAGTAGACAAAATTCTAAATTCAGCACGCAGTCATTTCTGTAGATCTTACAAGGCTTTCCTACAGAAAATAACAGCTGAAATAACAAAATATTGAAATTGAGGTTCAAAAAGGCAATTTTTCTCCACGTTTTACTCTGTAACTTTTTCCTGCGATGTCAGATTTTCAAAAGTAATATACCGTTAGGTCTGCTTGACTATTCTGGTTGTGGGAATATATTGGGCTTGTAGGTTCATCAAGAACCCTAGCCAGTGCTTTAAATGGAAAAATAGAAGTGCAGGTACTCTCTATCAGAGTACCTGCTTGTTTCTGAGAAGTGCCGGTACTCTCCAATTAAAAGTATTACATTTTTCTTGAGATATGCCGGTACTCTCCCTCTCAAAATAAAAAAGTGCCGGTACTCAGTACCGGACAGTACCGTCCCATTTAAAGCACTGACCCTAGCTACCCAGAGCCAATAAAGGAGCTGCACCTTTCAATGGGTTTTCATTGTATACCTGGTACACCACAATTCATTTGGTGAAATATAAGGAGTAGAAAATTGGTATTGAGGAAACCTCTGTATTTCCAAAATGGGAACAAGATAAGGTGTTGAGAAGCAGTGGTTATTTGCACATTTTTTAATTCCAGAGTCCCCATATTAGCATGTGAATTACAGTGCACTTCTCAAATAGATGTCTTTTTTACACACTGTCTTACATTTGGAAGGAAAACATTTTGAGAAAGACAATGGACAATAATACTTGTTCTTCTATCCTGTGTTCCCCCAAGTCTCCCGATAAAAATTGTACCTCACATTTGTGGGTAGGCCTAGTGCATGCGACAGGAAACGCAACGTGGACACATCACATTTTTACATTGAAATCTTACATGTTTTTTGCATAGTGCCTAGCTGTGGATTTTGGCCTCTAGCCCAGCCTGCAGCTAGGGAAACCTACCAAACCTGTGCATTTTTTAAATTAGACACCTAGGGAAATCCAAGATGGTGTGACTTGTAGGGCTTGCACCAGGTTCTGTTACCCAGAATCCTTTACACACCTAAAAATTTGGAAAACAAAATATAAAACCAAAACACAAAATAATCACATATACTCTTGCTTGCCGTGGGATATGATGTTTTAGTGTGCGGGGGAGAGCTGAAGGACTGTTACCCCCCTTCAGTTGTGGTGGGGGCATAACCATGCCCATACTGGTGGGTAACCGCCACCCCACTATTTTGAATTTTTTTTAAATTCTTCATACACCCACCCTCTTTTTTTGAAAAACAAATCTTCCCTGGTGGGCTTTCTGCCCCCTTGGGGGGCAGATGGGCCTTCCAAAAATAGGTCGATCTGCCCCATGGGGATAGATATGGCTAACAGTAATGTGCCCCCATGGGGAGCGACCCTTTCCCGAGGAGCTGCCTTCCCAAACAAAACACAAACATACACACACACCAATCCCTGGTGCCTAGTGGTTTCTGCCCCCAAGGAGGGCAGAAATTTCGTAAAATAAATTTCCTCCCCCCCAGGGGAGCGACCCTTGCCTAAAGGCCTTAAAAAAATTGCCCCTCTATGGAGCGACCCTTGCCAGTGGGCTGCTCCCCTTATTCATAAATATATATAAAACAAAAAAATCCTGGTGTCTAGTGGTTTCTACCCCCCTTGGGGGCAGATTGGCCTAATAAAAATAGACCAATCTGCCCCCAACGGGGGCAGAAATGCCCTAAAAATAACTTGCCCCCACAGGAGCGACCCTTACCCAAGGGGCTGCTCCCCTTAGGTATATGCTTTTGCATTTCTCTTCCGGGATCGCGATGGAAGCTGATTGGAGGTGACCCTGAGGTGATTCGCATGCTGACGTCATTAGATGTCACTGGGGGGGCCGCAGGGATCGGGGTGGAAGGGGAAGTGATTCTCCATCCATCCCTGCCCATGGCTCATGGGGGGAGTGCAAGCACTCCCCCGTGGGCCCACTGCAGGACGAGCTGGTCTCGTCCTCGGCACATGAGGGTGAGACCAGCTCGTCCCAGGCATCGTAGGGGTTAAGGGTGTCCATTTGTTTACTCAAACAGTAGTGGATAAATAATTTCCATTGTACTGAATAGCAAGCCCACATAGCAAGTGTATGTGCCTCATGCAGGATTTGCATACACATCTCTGGAAGTTTAAGGTAGCCCAGCTCGAAGACCTCAGATGCAAGATTGTTGATTCAGCTGTCTTAAAGCGGTTGTCTGAGCTGGTCCTGATGAGTTAGTAGATCTGGTATCAGCTGAAGCTTTTTGAAATTATGAATCAACAAATACATTAGCACCGAGAACCAAGGCAGTCTCACCCAAGTCAGTGCCACCAAAATGTGCCATAGGTGTTGGTTCATACTTGCCTCCTGTTTCTTACACCTTATGGGATCAGAGGGAGTGGAGGAAAAGCCCAGCCAAATTTTCCTGCCCAATTCATTCATATTACTTTGCATTTGGGGAGTGGACATGGGTATCTGTAGGTGAAGTTTTGGCATTTTATATAGTGGTAAACTGTAAGAAAACAGGGCTTTTTACAGATACCCCGACCCACACTTTTTACCTCAATTTAAGGCCGTAGATGTTGGCTTTTTTGCTCTGATAATGCACTGAGACCTGCTGACCAGGCCCCAGTGTATGTTTTTTCTCCCTAAATTGTTATGTTGACATGGTGAATTCCTGATTGGCAAAACTTTACCCCTCTTTAGGCCCCTAGTAAATGGTACCAAGGGTACCCTAGGCATAAATGGTAAAGGGGCCCAAGGGCTGCAGAATGACGTTGTGCCACCCAGTAGGACCCGGGCAAACTATGGATGGCAGACGTGCCATTGCAGACTGCCAGGATCAACTGTGCCCTCACCATGAGTGGCACATTCCCATGCACTGCCTTACATATATGTCATACACCCCAAGGAAGGCCTCTAGAGCCGAGGAGGCAAGGGGCATTGTATTTGAGGTGCAGGCATGTAGGCACAAGCTTATATGCCTATATAGCATCCTTTCCATTAAGGCACACTATAAGTGCAGGCCAGTCCATAGGATAACATGGGACCTAAGCCCCTGTTGACCAGCGCTGCTAGCTCCATTTTGGTACTGCTTAGATATGGGGTGTTTGGTGTCCAACAACGTGTCTTCTCTTCCCCAACATGAATCTTGTGTTGAGGAACAACTGGCATGCACCCAGGTGGCACACTAGTGGTTGTCCACTTGTTTGACACCCTCCTTTGTGCTCTGGCCGAGCAGCCCATGCTTTTTTCCCCGCACTTGCTGTCACAAAGACAGAATTCTAAACAGCTGTCAGGCAGCATGGGATGCTCCCAGAAGTCAGGACAATGGGCTGATTCAGACAGGAGATCACACCTCCCACCCCCAGACGGGCTAGTGAATACAGCCATCAGAGCAGTAAGCTTCAAAGGCTTCACCGCACCTGATAGGCATCTGCGCTGTCCTCCAGTGAGGAAAAAGCCCCCTCTCCTGCCCCCAGGCACATTTGCTCATGGTTAGATGGGAAATTAGGTATGCAGGACTGTGCACACACCCCGCTGGCTGACCACACCTCTAGGGTGATCAGCCCAGTCTGTGTACTACATTTTACTTCCTGCCATCAAGGGAGTTGCAGCACAGAGGGTTCTGGGTAGCGAACGTGAGCTGTGTCCCACTGGATGTGGTCACCTCAGGGTGGATTAGTTATAGGAGTTAGCTCCCCATTGGCCACTAGCCCCCACACCCCTAACTCCCCTAAATACAGGATTTAAGGAACACCCCTAACACCAGAACCTCAGATTTGATTGCCTAACTTTGAAGAAGGACACAGAGAAGCTCTGCATCAATAACAATCGGACACTGTCCACTGCTCCAAAGCAAAAGAGGGAAACACTATCCCTGAGGCAACAGACTGGCTGAAACTCATCACTCCTGACCAGAGGGACCCCTGTGGAAGCCAGAAGTATCCTCAGGCTCCCTTGAACTGGTGGCACCAGTCTCCTGCAAACCGCTGGTAAAAAAGAGGCTCTGGAACCAAAGAATGCCTGGCCATCGGGCCTGCCGAGGGATCGACCAAATACAGTGCTCCAAAGCAAAAGAGGGAAACCCGATCCCTGAGGCAACAAACTGGCTGAAACTCATCACTCCTTACCAGAAGGACTCCTGTGGAAGCCAGAGGTATCCTGTCTCCCTTGAATTGGTAGCACCAGTCCACTGCAAGCTGCAGGTAAAAAAGAGGCTCTGGAACCAAAGAATGCGTGGCCATCAGGCCTTCCAAGGGATAGACCAGATCCAGTTGGTGTAGTGCATTGTTGGAGTTGTTGTCTAGCCTTCCTTGAAGTTACAGATGGCTACCACACACCCCGGACCTCCAGACATCCCTAAAGCATCTTGTTGTGCTTATCGCTACCAAGGCTTGCTGGTCACCAGCTAGGTGACTGACCCCTTAACTCGATGCTGCAAGAGAAGAGCACTGCCTAGCACCTGTGACCAGCATCGGCAATGAGCCAACCGCTGAGTTTTTGCATTCTCTTTCCCGCAGCACCATGTGTATGGTAAAATCAGCACCAGCGTGAGTCCCGTTCAGCACCACAGACAACCAGGACAACTCTGCACCCGGACCCCACAAACTTGGTAGAAGTGAACTCACTGTTGTGGCCTGGTCCTAGGGTCCACACTAGCTTAACCCCCAAGGAGTTTCACATAATTTACTTTCTAAGTGCATTTTGGCAACATATGACATTTTCCCATTGATTTCAATGCAATATTTGAATGGCATTTCTGCAGTGATTTTCTATGAATTCTAAAAATCGATAAATCCAGTTCTCAAGAACCTATACTGTTTGTTTTGGTGTCTAAAATTATATAAAAAATAAGATTTTATAAATTGGAGTTGTATTTCTTTTGAATCATGCCGATTACTTATCGTCCATGTTTGTGCTGTGAAATGCTTAACACATGTTCCTCTAAATAAAGTTTGACTGCTCTTGCCACACCACCAGGACTGAGCTGAGGGTTTACTAGTGTGAATCCAAGGACCATCTCTGAGGTATTGTGATAATATTACATTGTCAGGACTAACCCCCACACCACATAATACTCCACTTTCCTACGGAAACAGATCGACTGCAGGATTGCCCCACTGGTGAAAGTACATTTGAAATATTTGGGGATTCATCTCCTATTCATGGACTTGATAATGTATCCTGCTTAGCAGGTTCACAAAGTCTTTGTCGACCCCAGGCAGATGATCTGCAAGGATCTGCATGGGTCTCCAAATGGCCAAGTGCCAAACAGCTGACAGCTGAGGCGAGTGAGTCCCTTGCCTCAGATGAACTTGTACAAGGTCCTGAGTGCTAATCTGGTTGCTATCATTTCTAGATAATTGATATCACAGCTCTGCTGTTGTGGCTTCAAGTACCCTCAACAGCTAGGTGGCAGAGATGTGCTCCCCACCACAAGAATGAGGCACCCATGGTAATGGTCACCTGTAATCTAGAGTCCAGAAAAGGCCTGTCCAGCAACAAGTTATTTTCTTTACACCATAGGAGAGTATGCTGAGTCCTGGGCAGTACCAACATTGGATCTCCATATTGACTCTCCGATTATGATACTTGCCTTGATAACTCCTGCAGTCAGCACACATGTAGCTTTGCGCTACTGCAGTGCATGAAGCCATCACCCTCAACAGTTTCATAATTGTTTTTACTGTAGGCAAAGTGTTTGAAAAACGATCAGCCTCTGGAAAGTCATCAGCCTTTCTTGGATGGGTAGACCTTTCCTGTGACAGCATTTAGCACAGACACTAGTAAGGACTGGACCTGTTGTACCTAGCCTATGGAACAGTGATACTGCTGTCTGAGTATGGGCTAGGCATTGATCTTTGCTACAGTACTTTTAAGTCAACAATCTAGGTAAGGAAAAATACATGGGGTTTTGCTGTGCAGGTGCATTGCTACAACCACTAGGAATTAAGTAAATACCCTTGGGGCTGTTATGACCAAAAAGGGTAGAACTTTGAATTGGTGGTGTCTACTTCCAACAAAATGCAGGTTTCTGTGATAAGCAGAATGCATGGGGCTGTGGATGTGTCTTTGAGATTGAGGCTTGCCATGTGATCCCCAGTGCAGAGCAACAGAATGACATCCTGCAGGCTGGTCATGTGGAAATACTCAGACCAGATGTAGTAGTTTAGCAACTGGTAATGTAGGACAGGCCGCAGAGTTATCTCCTTTTTGGGGATCAGTCAGTATAGGGAGTAGACGCCTCTGCCCAACCAGCACAACTTTGGCGAGGAGCACTAACACTTCATCCTGTAAAAGTCACAAGTTGCTGGGACTCATTACATGGAATGAGGTGCTATGTTTGGTGGCATAGTGGGGAACTCCTTGCATCACCACTGCAAGCACATACTTGCCAGGAGTTATTTCTTTTCACTGTGGAAGAAACAACCTCAACTTTCCCTCCAGAAGAGTTGTGTGATCATGGGAAATGGTGGGCAAGTAGAGATGCCCCTGCCAGAGACACTTCTACCCTTGTCTTTGCTGTTGCCATGGTAACCACCTCTGCCACAGGACTTGGGTCCCTGCATGTCCTGTAAGAACTGCTATTACTAATAGTCCTGCCTCTGGGTAGGAATGTATAATTTGGAGCCTGTTCTTTTCTGCTGTTTACGGAAGGCAGACCTGGGTGTTTGGGGCTGTAGTGAGCCCATAGCTTTGATGGTTTTAGTATTCTTCTTCATATTTAAGTATTGAGTCAATCTGAGAGCTGAACAGATGCTTCTCATCAAAAGGGATACTGATGAGATGATGTTGTCCCTCTGACCTAAAAGCCTGAGACTCTCAGTCAGGTGTAGCATTTGAGCAGGTGGGTGGTGTTGCTCTCCCTAGAGGCAGTGTCAGTGGAGTCCAGGGATAGCAAACTAACCGAGTTGGCGATAGTCCACTCAGTGGATGTCCTCACAGCCACACACTTCCCAGTAGCAGCAATTTATTGCTCTCCTTACCTGTTGCCTGCACTTAGGCTCTGTTTTTGGCAATATGCGCCACCAGAAAGTGAGGCAGGACTTGGCGGGTCATCTGGGGACACCTTGTATTTCTTTACTAACAAGGGTATACTGGGAGAGCCAATGGAAAGAGATGATGGAGCATGGGAGGTGGGGGATGGCGGCTTCTCTGAGACTTGGGGTCATGCCATTGGGGATGGGTGCCCTTCACCATAGGCTTTCCTGGTGCTGAGAGGGTCCCCTGAGGGTTCATCCTTGGGTGAATGTGGTGGAATTTAAATGGTTACTTACCAGTAGGAGTAGTTTTGCAGTTTGAGGAATTTTCTGGATTCATATGCTGTGTATTATTCTACCATCAAGTAGTTCGGTCTGGAGCTCTCTTTTGTAGTAGTCTCTTGTCTTTCTTTTTTGTTTTTTTTGGGCATCAACTGTTTCTATCATTTGGTGCTTAGTCTAGTATCCAGCCTTCTTCTGACATCAGACGCCCGCCTTGAAAGCCTCTCGCCATCTTCAGATTTTTTTCTGCCAATAGTCTGTCAATTTTAGAGTGCCACAGGCTACCTTCTGGATTTGTGTCTTGCCAGTGTCCTTGTTTTCTTTGCCTCACCTCATTTCCTGGGGGAAGGGGGTGGGTCACATATGAGTCCAGAAACTCCTTCCAGCTGCAAAACTACTTTTGATAAGTAACCATTTTGTTTTGCAATGTGAAACTTTTCTGAATTCACATGCTGTGCAGTGACTTTGCAGAGGGTTCTTCTCTCGGCTGGCTCGGTTGGAGATAAGGTTGAGCTTGCAAATTAATGCTTCAATTCTCTCTGTTCCACTTGTGCTTCTCTCTTTACCTGGATGTCAATGCAGTAGTATTTTGTGAATGTGTGGACTGAAGACCATGTGTCTGCCATACATATGTCACTCAGCAGTACGTCTGCCAGGAAAGCTAAGGTAGCTCCATTCTTTCTTGTCGAGTGTGCTCTTGGTTTATTTTCTAGCTATATGTAAGCTTTTATGTGGCACATTTGAATTATCTCAGTTATATATCTTGCAACTGGATTTCCTTTGATATTGTCTGAGAACTATATGAGGTAGGGTTTCCCTTTTCTATATGGTCTTGTTCCTTCTAGGCAGTACATTATCACCCTGCAGGCCTCCAGTGTATGTGGTGTTCTATCTGCTTGAGTCTTTGGTTCTTGGCAATAGCTTGGTATTTTGAGTGCTTGGTTTATGTGAGAGTGAAATATAACCTTTGCCAGGAAGCATGGGTTGGTCTTTATGACTCCACTGTTCTTGTGTATTTGCAGGTATTTCTCTTGTGTGGTGAGGGCTTGCAGCTCTCTCTGCAAAGCAATGCAATCGCGATTAGGAATGTTGTCTTGAGCATGATGAGTTTCACAACGGATCTGTGGAGTTTTCAAATAGTTACTTCATTAGTTGAGTAAGCACCATGTTTAAGATCCAAATGGGCATTGGTGCGCTCCTTGAATGTGCTATCTTTTTGCCTCCTACTAGAAACCATTTGACCACTGGTGTAGTGAAGAAGTTCTTTCTATATATCACCTTGTGTACGCCACTATTACTGCCAGATGTACTTTTAGAGACGCAAAGGTTAGGCTGTTGTCTAGCAAGTGTGTGAGGTAACTGATGACCGTAGTGTCACATGTCCTGTCTTGGAAAAGGTCAGATCTCTGGCACCATTATTTTTACCTCTCCCATTTTTGGCTGTGTGGCATTTCTTTGTTGTCTGTCTTCTTGCTTCCCTGAAATGTGTCATTGTTTTCTCTGGGAGGCCCAAATGTCTGAACTCTATGTTCACAGAAACCATGCTGTATATAGTTGGATTATGCATATAAGCCCACAGTGACGGCCCACCTCTGCCTTTGGATGGCCATATGGAAGTAATTTGGAATGTATAAATACTGAGGGTCATATTTACGACTTTAGTGGTGCTGGGCATAGAAACAAGTCTTTATGCACAAAAACAATCCTGAGAGTTGTTTTCCTCTTTCTATGTGTGCTGCAAAATACAGCACACACACAAAAGGGAAAATAAAGATATTTCTCCTTGTTACACTTCACCTGGGGAGGTGCATCTTTCTGGTGCATCCCCAGGTTTACCAGATTTGATAAAATTGGGAATGCGTGAAAAACCATGGAAGTTGCGTTGGAAAACCGAAGCGATGCCCATTGATCACCTCCCTTTGCATAGACAAAATGCACCTTAGCGATATGCTCTGCCTTGCATTACTCCCAAAAAAAATTGCCATTCGAAGCGATGCATAGTGGATCAGCGTGGTTTCAAAAATCTGACTTAGAGGTTTGCACCACAAATGTACCAAGTTGAGTGGTGGATGCACGGAGAAGCCCTCTCATTAATATGCCCTCAAAGGCATAGAATTTAGTTATCACTGACTAAAGATGTGTATCTATTTTTATGGGACAAAAATCTAGAAAGTAGGGAGAAATTGCAAAATACAAAGAGCAGATGAAAAAGACAAGCAACAAAATTGCAATAAAGGAGAGGTAAAGTTATCAGTCTTTGTTGTACCTAGAGTTGGACACCAGAATTTCATTTTCTTCCTATCTGGAAACACGGAGGCGCACGTACATGAAAGGACGTGTTGTTCTCTGAAAGTGGCAGAACATACAGTCAAGATCTGTATCTAAAAGTATTTGCATCAAAGCAAATCTGAGGAGACATGACTCCAGTTTGTCCTTGACTCCAATCTTTACATGGAACAGCCTGATCTGTGAATACATTGAACAATCATTGGTAAGATACAGCTGATGCAGGGTAATTCGTCACTTGAAAAAACCAGGGGACAGCCATTACCTGTGTAATCACTTCTCTATTTCTACTAGAAAACTACTGATATTGTTTTCCAAGCCTTCACCCTCTGACATCTGAGCCAACTCAGTCCATGCCATATGAATATCTTCAAGTCAGTCCAGGCTTTTCAGAATGCCATTATAGATATGCAAAGACTAGTAGTTTCATGTGAAGGACTACAATTCCTGCAAGCTTAGCTGTTGTTAGAATGTCACCATCATGATATAGGGCAAGTGAAAACCCTGATAATGATATCCTCGTTTACAGCTAAGTTGCTTTTTAGTGTTAAATGGCATTTGCAGTGTGTCTAATCTACCACTTCTAGGGCATCATTTTGCATTTGATATTCTGCCGTTGAATTTCCAAGTGTTTCTGAGCTTTCCTACATAGACTAGAGTCTAATTCAGTTTTGCAGAAATGTGCTTAGAAGGGAGAGCAGGAATGTTCATCTTTAAGTGAATGTGTCCACTTTAGTCAGTTGAACATTTTTGGTGAGACTGAAGGGTGGTACCAAACTGCTAACAGTTTCAGGCTGGTATGTGTGCCCAATGTCTGGCAGTTATATATTTGTGTAAGATAACTAGTGGCATGGGTGCTCCTAAAAACCATAATGGTGAAATAACGAAATAGTTACTTACCAGTGGGAGTAGTTTTGCAGCCTGAAGAGTTTTCTCGATCAACTTTTTGTCACCTCTAAATTGCCAATTGGTAGGAGAGAGACAATTTGGCAACAAATTGTCGATAAGATCAACAGTGTGGCAGAAGTACGGAGAACAGTCACGAAAGTGCAAGAAATGCTGGCATGACTGCAAGCGCAGGACCAAGGAAAAGATGGCAAGGAGCAAGAAAGCAGCACTGCAGACTGAAGGTAGGAGTTCAGCACCGCAGGAGGCCCTGGACCACATGGAGGAGATGGTGGCAGCCATCATCCCTCAGGAGATCGTCACAGGGATTCAAGGACAGGACAGGACAGCGCAGACTACCAGGATACAACACTGATGCTGGACTGCCTGTCCTGGGCTTCCCTGATGACATGGATGACGAGCTGACAAACATTAGCCAGCAGACCCTCCAAGATGTCCTTGGAACTCTCCAGACCCCACCTTCAGTCTCAAGGAGGAGCACAGAAGTAGCAGCCATCACAGAGGAAGCACCCACCACCCCATTTGTACGACCTGCCAGCTCCAACCCAGCTGAGGACTCTGAGGACACTGGTACCACCTTTGAGAGGACTGTATTTGGAGTACAGCTGGAGCTGACCAAGGAGGTACGGATGGGGATGCAAAATATGGCAGCCAGCCTTGAGAGGAATGCATTTGTGCATGATGTCATCTGCAGAACAGGCAGCAGCAATGCAAGCGCTAACATCCATCCTGCAAGGACTATAACAAAGTGTAAAGGAATTCACCACTGCAGTAAGGGAGTTGTCACAACACCTCGCACCCCAAACCTTTCACTGCATGCACGAATACAATCATGACCCCCTCAGGGCCGACCTGGCTGCCTACCACAGTGATGTAGCTGCTATACTTAAGATTCAGCAGCTCCTCCTTGCTGCAGTAATGCCCTTAATAGCCCCACAGTAGGCAGCTACCGGGATTTCTGACTCTACGTCTTCAAACACTGAAGTGTGTGTTGCCCCTTCAAACCCACCACCACCAAGGGCAGAGGAGACGACACACACATCAGAAGATGAAGACATGGAACAGATCACCTTCACCCGTAAGAGTACCCGGTAGCACAAGTCCATGCCACATGTGCACTGATATCCTAGGTCCTGTGCTTGTTAACATGCCAGTCTTGCAACAGCTGCTCACATGCACTGTTCTCCAGCACACTGTTTACCTTGACACTACGCTCTGTGATTGTCTCTCACTACCTCATTGGCAATTAATTTTCCTCTGCACTGTATGACACTTCACCCCAGCATGTCCAATGACATGTCCCATTGCACTTGTGCAGTATCACAATAGAATGTGTCACACTAATGGACTATGTAAATATTGCACTACAGCACTTTCAAATAAATAGCACTTACACAACCACTTTGTCTCTGTGTAATGTGACACATCAACTGTGTAGGAGATTAGTGATGTATGTCACATGTCAGTGGCCATAGAATGTCAATACAACTGCCTTGAAAGATTGTGGGCTGATACCTATACACTGGGGTCTGGATTGTATCATCATCTGCGCTTCCTGAGGCTTATTTCTGAAGTAAATTGAGAACTAACAGTATAATGCTGTGTTGGACCGAAAAAGTCCGCTTCAAGGGATGTTTAATCTGAAAATCAATGTGTTAAAAATTCCCTTTAAGACAATTTTTATGTATGTGACATCAGACTATAAACTTTCGTCTCACACACACACACACCATACAGCAGGAATGGATGTGTACGAGTGAATGGACATTTATGTAACCCGGGAGTACAATGTAAGAAATGATAGGTGTGAGTTATGTATACAATACTAAATAAGATTAAAACATCATTCAGCTTTTCAGGGTCACATGAACATCAGGCTGCAGGCAGATGTACCCCAGTGGCCAAGTTTCCAAATCAGGTCTCAAACGATGACAGATTTAAAACACACATCCAAACTTCACAACACATTGGGAACCAAAGTTACCTTGAGTGGTGGGTGCAATGGATGGCAAAGGCATTGAGAAGTAGCTGTGGTGTAGATGCCAATGTGTGACTGCACATTAGGAATTGTGAATAATCATGTCAAAAATGGGATTTGGATTTGGATGGTAGACAAATGCAAATACTAAATTGACACTGTTCACCCATGCCAAGGCCCTGATCCCCAAGCATATGACACATACTGTAAAGGAGTACCTAAATATTTATGTAACAGTAAAAAAGGATAATAAAACTAGGAGAAACACCTTAACTAACCTAACTTATCCTAACTACACATTACACACAACTGGCCCTAACTACCCTAAGCTAAACTCACCTATCACATTTAACTAAACACTCTAAACATCAACCCGCCCCCCCTTTCATGACGGGACACATGAAGGACAACATATACTAACCTAAACACACACTATCTTATCCTAAACAAATATATATTGTTTTGGTATTTTTTTTATATATATTTTTTTGTAAACCCCAACATCATCCCCCACGCACCCACCCACAAAAATAACACATGTAATCATATAATTCGCTCCACCCTCAACCCACTTATACTAACTAAACTAACAGCCTATTCTAACCTAACGCTAATCCCCCTAAACCCACTAAATATAAGAACCAGGAAAGAGGAGGGAGAGGAGGGAATCATGGCTGAGGGTCACAAAGTCACAAGTTTGCCCTCCGCAGGATCTTCTTTACTCAAAACAGTCTCCAGCTATTGCAGGACACCTCCCGCTGCAGCCTGTCCATCCTTTGCAACATCCGTTGCATATCACGTCTCATTTGTTGGAATTCTGCATTGTCTATCACTGCAGCAGGGGTTGTCTGTGTGCCACTAGTGGATGGTACTGTTGGTGCCGGTGCCGTGCTTGGAGGGGGAGGTGCAGGAGCTGCTGTCTGTGGGCCTGGACCTGATGAGCTAGAGGGACCTGCAACAGTGGGTGTCATCCTTTGTGCGACTGTGGTCGGAGTGGTTGTGCTGGTGGCTGTTGTGGGCAAGGATGGCCCCCCTTGGGCAAATGCCCTCCAGACCCCTGTGGCTCTTTCATGCTGATGATGCCGTGCCATTTTGTGGAACCCAGACTCCACATCCAGTATGTGGCGGTAAAGCTTCGCCCACCTCTGGAATTGCCTGATGATCATTCATGTTGGCAGCTGTAAAAATAGAGATTATACATTAGTGACATTATTGTGTGATACATCTACTGTTGATATTCTAACACTTCCTCAAAATAAGCTTAAACAGTCCAAATCACAGTACAGATCATAGATTGTCCCTGAGGAATGACATGCCAACGCAGCCTACACATCTCCTATCTAACAGCCAAGCAATGCTCAAAAAGCTGTGTACCTACTTAAATGATCTGTGCATCATTGTTCTGCCATTAGTTACATAACAAATGCCGCAAGTACTTCACATGTGACACGCCAACTAATGAATATCTTCTGGATGACAATCAAGGCCCACAAGATCTGTGATTTGTAAATGGAATTGCCTGGACGGTATGCAGTTGCTAATCATGACGGGGTATCCTAGGTTGGAACAAATGAATGTTGGAATTACATGTCTGTCTTATACACTGGGGTCCTCACACCTAGGTACACATATTTCATAACCCTAACCCTGTGCCTCAGGGGGTGATGGACATGCAGCTCATACTTTCAAACATCAAGGACAGCCAGGAAGCTTTGGACAGCTGCCCATGGGCTTAGTCAGTCCACCACAGGTAAGGAGGGCTGCCAAATAGGATTGACTCAAACATTGGACAATCACATCCACATTTATGTTCCTAAATGCGGACAATTGTCAACATCTTTGATCTCACTAATACCTTTCCAAAAACAAGCACATAGATGCGAGCAGCCATCTGGGCTTGACCTGCATGTACACCTATAACATTCTACTGAGGTGCCACATAAACGTAGCACAACATGTGGAGCCAGATGTGGCTAGGAAGTCAAACATACAGTCCTACATGTTCATTAGTTAACAGGGAGGCTCAAGTCAGTGGGTAATACTTTGGCATCACTGGTCTGTGTGAATCGGGGTATTACTTGCTGACTAAATCATAAACATGGCCACCTCTTAATTTATCATTGGCATAAATGTAGCAACAAATATCACCCTGTTCACCTGCCCATGCCTATAGCACAGCACTAGAATCCCAAACTATGGCTCTCTGCCACTGATAGTCCAAATCAAACATGAAACAAAATGTCAAACGCCTGGCAAGTCACATATCAGATCATGTGCCAGCACATCATACCTTGCAATGAGTCCAACACACAGACGTCAATCACACAACAGCTGCAAACACAACACAGAACTAACATATCAACACTTACTGGATATGTCTGGGTCCACAAATTGAGCCACTTCTCCAATTGTGTAGGGGGCTGGTCCACCTGTAACACATGGAAGGGTGAAATGTGCTCAATGTCTGTTCACTGTACGAAACTTGGAACAAAAAATCACTGTGTGTGACAATTTAGATGATAGAGTAGACACCCCAACAGACATACCACTGCAAACATGTATTGACCCTGTCACTCCAGTGATTGGTAGACACAATTATGCACACATGCACTGGCCCTAACAATCGTGTGGTGACAAACATGATTACTCAATTTTGTGCAGAATTCTTCCTAGAGGGTACTCCATTTCTTCATTTGTTGTTATGAGAGACACGCAAAGCCACATTCCTGGTGCACTGCAATACCAGTCACTCAGGTATTGTGGCTTGTGCATCAAGGGACAATCAGTTACTGTGTGATGCTCATGTGGGTTGGGTTTAGTTCAGGAATTATTGTGCTTTCTATGGTCCATTATATGTGGGCCTGTGTTGTCTGTAGGTTACATATGCCACATTGCCAGTGTACCCACAACCGTTTATGCCCCCTATGACACCATGATGGCAGGGATCCTGTGTGTAACTTGAAGACAATGTTACGCTAAACATGGATTGGCCATTTATCTAAATCAAAACAACAAAGAAATATATGCTAACAGTGTCTAATTTGACCGTCCGTGACAGAATGCATGGGCACAGGTATACTCATTGCACCTAAAGTGTGTTACTCAGGGCCCTGTGTACCTATATCAGGTATTGTAGATCACAGTTAGCCACATTCATCATCTTACATATGCCAAGTTGGGTGATCTTTGGTTATACAATGTACTGACACTGTCCCCTAAGTGAAACATGGTTTAGCAAATGTCCTACTGCAGCAATCTTGATGAGGTAGGTCTCAATTTGTATGCACCTTGGGAATGGCAGCAGTCACAGGAATGCTGGTCTGCTGATCTTAGCATACACCCATGTCTGTGATAGCCTTCATACTGAGAAGTTAACTATTGTACATATGCTGCACTAGATCAGCAGGGGTGTACCACACATAAACTAGCAAACTATTTCATCACTTTAAATGTATTACGGAAGCACTCAGGGCTCCCTTGCACAACATTATGCAAATAAATAATTTGTGACCATGCATTCACAAAGTTCAGGGATCCCATGATGACCCATTAACTTATTAAATTTGCTGGCTATAAAGTGACACAGATGGCAAATGCATCAGCTCTGTACCAGCAATTGTGCCCAAGGCAAATTAAAACACACAGGAACAATGAACATAGGGGCAGATGTTTACATTTTTGTATGTGTAGCGTTTGGTTCCTGTTTTTACGCTACAGCTATGGAAAGTAGCACCAAACATTTAGATATTATACAGTGTGAATTAATTTGGCATCCATGATTAATTTAAATGCTGCACAAACCAAGTCAGAATATCAGCCTAAGATATTAACAGAGGTTAGGAAGATCTTTGTAAGTATGGCCATGAACACAGTTCAGACATGTATTCCAAATAATTGGGGACTACATTCATTCCTTGCTTTAGCATGTGAAATACATCTCATTCCTGGTACGCTCACAGATCATGAATAAAACATTTATTTGTGCCGCATTACCATCATCTGTTGACGTCAAAGGAGCACTAATTTACAAGATCAAGTTGTGTTTTGTAGGTTTGTGGAGCTTTTGCGTCAACAAATGGCGGTAATGCGTAACAAATATTGAATAAATCAGGGCCACTGTATGTTCAACTTGCATTCCACATGTCCACAAACCTTGCATGCCGCATGTCACCAAGGTGGTCATTACAACCCCGGCGGTTAGTGGTAAAGTGGCGGTAAGACCGCAAACAGGCCGGCGGAAAAATAAATGGAATTATGACCGTGGCGGGTACCGCCGCGGTCACCCGCCACTTAACCATTCCGACCGCCATGGCGGTGCAGACCGCTGGGCTGGAGATTGCGGTCTCCAGCCTGGCGGTCGTCACTAGACCCCGTCGGTATCAGGACCCTGCATACCGCCATGGATCTCGGGTGGTTGGGAACCGCCATGAGATCCATGGCGGTAGGCACTATCAGTGCCAGGGAATCCCTTCCCGGGCACTGATAGGAGTCTCCCCCACTCCCCACTACCCCCATGAATCCTCCCCCCACACCCTCCACCGCCATGCCACCCCCCAAAGGTGGCACAACCCCCTCCCCACCCCGACCCCGAACATGCACATATACACACCCCTACACGCACACACCCCCAACATGAACATATACACACCCCTACATGCACACATACACCCCGACAACACATACCCGCACACATACAAACAGACATGCACACTGTTCGACCCGCACACATTTCCCATACACATAGCACCCCCCCGCACGCACACAACACACAACACCCCCTCACCCCCTTCGCTAACGGACGATCAACTTACCTTGTCCGTTGATCCTCCGGGAGGGGACGGGATCCATGGGGGCAGCGGTGGAGGTTGAGCAACGAAAAAGGACGGTGGCCTGCCAGCGGTCATAATACGCGGCGCAGAAGACTGCCACCACTGACGTCTTCAGCACAGCGGTACCTCGGCGGTCTTGCGAAAAGACCGCCGAGGTCGTAATGACCCCCCAAATCTGCTACTGTCACTACAGAGCATTTTACTGTACACAATAGTATGATTTGTACTCACCAACAGGGCCACCAATAACCACATCCAGGTGGTCCAGCAGGTCTTGCTCTCTGGCCACAAGTTCAGCCCAGCGATGTTTGAGTTGGTGGTCATTGCGCTGGCTGGTGAATCCCCTCTTCAGGTGGAACAGCACCTTGGACCACCAGAGCTTCCTCGCCTCGGTGTGATACCCCTGATTCACCCTGCCACCAGCCTCTAACATCAGGTGGAGGAAGTGGCACACCAACCAAATGAAAGCCCCAACTCCTCCTCACCCATTTTCCCCAGACGTGGCCTGCCCAACATCACAGAAAATAATAGGGATAGGAAAGGGAAAAGAGGGAAATACAGGGAAAGGAGGTAGGAAAATGAAACTTAAAAAACCCACAAACAGCCCAACAATACCCCAACTAACAATACCCACTACACACTCCCAACAGTACTAAGACAAAATTAGACACAAAAAATAGATGACAATTGGAATGGCACACAGGAGAAAAAAGCACAATACGGACAGACACAACTCTCAACACAGCCACACAGTCTAGATGAATCTCAGACTGCAAAGTGGAAGTAAAAGTACACCCACTGTACCATTTCTGTAAACAGGATATCCTATTACATTTTATGATGCTTACTGGCTTTGCGTCAATATTTATTGATGTATATGCTTAAAATTTACCCCGCATTCAAAGATCAATATATTTTTCATGGATAACCAATTTCATGGGGTGCAGTGTTGGAATTAACGTTAGTGACCAATCGATGTATAATGGCTGTGAGCGTCATTTTTTAACGCCTATGCAGCATTTTTTGACGCCCATGCGTCATTTTTGATGCATTTGCATCAAAATATCTGTCTTTAACTGTGTTTGTGTCATTTTTTTCATTTTTTATGTCCATGAAAGCTATAACTATACAAAGATAGGCTGTTAGGGCCTGCTGTGTGTGTTCCTGTGTTTGGGCACATGTGGCAGACCACACTACCGCAGACCATAATACTCATGTTGTTGTGCCGGATTAGCACTCTTAACTGACGCAACAGCAACCCAAACATTTGGAATTAAAATTTGTATTCCATAGTTTGAGCAGGTGATACGTCAATAGAGGATAGCAAGACTACGCAACTTAATAAATTTACACATGGCTTGTGTGTTTATGTCTGTGAATTGGCTATTTCAATTGTTGTTGTGCCTCTGTGTGAACGTCACAAGACGTGTTTTGCATAATGTGCTCGTATGCATGTGTTACAATTGTGGATAACCATCAGATGCCATTCATTAAGGTACATCAGTCAGGATATGTGTTTGTCGTACTCGTAGCGTCTTATGCTGTGTGAACTTCCCTGACTTTGGGGACAAAACATCTCCCATGACAAACTATACACAAGATAGATAGAGGACAGTTGATAATGGCAATGTTACAAAGGTAAGCCATCACCTGTACTTGAATGTTGGATACCACTTCAAGGTCATTTGTGTGTATACTACCCATGAGTCAGGCATTTGAATATGCTAGGTAGGTACAGTGTTTGTGACACAGAGTCCCAACTCCAATCCAAAAAAGTTATGGTACACCACAGTTGGACTAATGTAAATGACCTATGTTTCTCCTGTGGCTGTGGAGGACCAGCAGACCATGCTGCTTGTGTTCACATATTTCCAGTGGTTCATTGCACAAAGGTGTCCAGTTCAAGAGTGTGGCCATGTGTACCCTGTGTCAGTATTGGCCTCCATGTTGTCACAGTTATGTACAGGTCTAGTCATGAGTCTGTGGAGCCATCCCTTGAATTAACAGAGTATCCTTCAAAGCAGATTTGACCTAAAGCCAAAGATCAACTAACGACACACATGGGGATAGTCCAGCTATCTTTAGAATGTGGAAGTTCACAGGTACACGCAGAAGAATAAAGAGGTGTGATTTAAAACTCTGTGTGTGGCCTAGTCATTCAGCAGGTACCAGGCAGGGGATAATGCTACAATCTAGAACATCAATAATATGATATAGGGCAGCGCTCCAAATCATTTTGCTGCGCTGCCCTATGCTGAATTAAAAGGGCAGGAATGCACTGTGTTTAGGCCGCGAGCCGTGGTGGCAGGACGCACGCGCCCTGCAATTTACTATTTTTATCGAGGCCCCAAATTGGGCATGGGGTCTCGACACATTAAAGGCACGATGCGCTCCTTCTAGTTTATGCCTCCCTCCACTCTCCATTCCCCCCACTTACCTTCTGCTTCTTTTTTCTTTCTTCTTTTCTGCCTTCCTCGTTTCTTTCTGAATTTGTGCCTTTCTTTCATGTCCATGATCCTTTCTCTCCCTGCATGCCTTTGGAACCTTACTTAACATGGTGACTTTTACTATGGATTTCTATGTTATGTTCCCAATCTAATATGGTGTCTTTTACTTCCTGCCAGTCACTTCCTGTTCTTTGGGTATAAAAGGTGTGTGATTCCTCTTCTCTTTGCGCTGCAACACTTCCTTTGGGTGGTGATCTTCACTCCTGGTCTTCTCCGTCAGATATATGATTTCTGAGCCTGTTCCAGCTTTTTTCTTTGTCATTTTTGTCTTTTGTTCAGATTTACTTTTTACTTTTTGTTTTTGTTCCAGGAGTTCCTGTCCGAGGTTTTTTCCCTCCCCCTCCACCCCCCTCGGGGACTCATTCTGGAGGGCACGGACTGCCTTTGGCGTTCCCTCGTTCAGCAGCACTGTGGCTACCAGAAAGGGTCGCCCCTACTTGGGTCAAAGCAGAACCTATAGGAACCAAGACCTCGCCACATTTCCAGTGGGCCACAGACATAGAGGACGAGTAGGTCGTGACAGTACATTCCTGTCGTTTCAGTCGGCGCACAATTTGGTGCCTAGCACCAATGAAGGCACGCCTGCACCATGGTAGAGTGTGTCTGCGTTGTTGGATTATTTTTGTGCAGGAAGGGACACCTTCCTGCATAAAAACAGTCAATTAAGGTATTTTCCTCGGTTTAAGAGGAAAAAAACAAGGAGAAATGAAAGAATTTCTCCTTGTTAAGCATGCTCTGGGGAGGTATAAGGTTTTGCCACTGCTCCACATTAACATCATTTTGCAAACCTGGGGCAACGTCAAAATCCATTGGTGTTGCCTGGAACACCCACAGCAACGCCCATGGAACACCTCATTGACTCAGGAGTAAGGCAAGGTAGCGCTTTGTACTTCCTTGCCTTATTCCATATCTATGAGGCCATCCAAAGCCATTCAAGGTGGCTTTGCGTCGCTCATAGATATGAATGAGAGGCTTGTACCACCAGAGTATCTAAAAATGTGACACTCCAGCAGTGCAGGACTCTTGTAATAAGCCTCTAAACTGTTACTTACTACTGGGAGTAGTTTTGTAGCTTGAAGTGTTTTTTGGATTCACATGCTGTGCATTATTCTGCCATCTAGGGGTTGGGTCCAGAATTGTCTCTACTGTTTTTTTTCTTCTCTTTTTGGGCGTCATTGACCGTCATTTGGAGGTATGTCTATCCCATGTATGATGTCAGACAGCGCCCTGGATGTTCTGGTGTATAGTCGTCATCTTTTGATTCTTTTTTCTGTATCTTGGCTTTTTTTTCGCCTAGTGATAATTCTTTTCCCCTTGTCCCACCTGGTTATGTTATCTCCCATTTCTGGAGGTGGGTGGTTTGCATGTGAATCCAAACTACTCCTACTGCTATTTTGTTTTATTGCATGAATCCTTTTATGGATTCACATGATGTAATTAGATTATGTAGTGGTTTCCTTTCTTTTGGGTTAGTTGGGATGAAATGAGGACGAATTTGCGAACAGGTGCTGTAGCACTTTTTGCCCCACTTGTGCTTCCTTATTCATTTGTATGTCCACACAATGTTTTGTGAATGTGTGTGGGGATGTCCATTTTGCTGCTGCGCAGATAGTGTCAATGGATACGTTTGCTAGGATTGGTAACATTGCATCCTTTTTCCTTGTTGAGTGTGCTGTAGGGCATGCGGACCATGTCTATCCTGCCCCTGAATAGCATGTTTGTATGGTGTAGGAAGCTGGCTCTGTATATACTATATCAAAATGAGATATATTGTGCACAGAGTCCAGGGGTCCCCAGAGGCTAAAGTAGATAATACTAATGTTCTCTTTTGTGGCAGTGTGGTCGAGCAGTTAGGCTTATCAGAGGGTAGTGCAAAGAATTTGTTGTACACACACAGACGATAGAAGAAGCACACACTCAATGACTTAACTCCAAACCAATGGTTTTTATATAGCAAAAATATATTTTCTTAATGTATTTCTAGAACAACAGGATTCAAATTGCAGGTAAGTACTTTAATAGATTCGTATTTCACACATATATCAATAGCACTTTGTTTGAAATCGATAAGTTTTGAAATATTGGCAATTATCTGTTTTAAAAGTTGACAGTGCAATTTTCAGAAACAGTTCCTGGGGGGAAGACGAGTTAGTACGATTTACAAGTAAGCACTCGACTTACAGTTCCAGTCTCAGGGGGTTAGGAAGTCCACAGGTTGGGGTTCCGGTTAACCCCAAACACCCACCACCAGCAACATGGGGCCGGCCTGGTGCAGAGGTCAAAGATGAGGCAAAATTAACATGGGCTCCTATGGAGACAGGGGGCATTCGGATTCAGGCCTGCCTGCAGGTAAGTACCTGCAACTTCAGAGGGCAGACCTTCGGGGGGGGGTTTAAAGGAGCACTGGGGGCCACACGTAGGCACCAAAAACACACCCTCGGCTGCACTGGGGTGGCCAGGTGCAAACAAGGTGTCAGGTTTCCAATGATTCTCTACGAGGGGACCCCGGGGGTCACTCAGATGCTGCAGGCGAGGTCTAGGGGTTCGATGGGGCAAACCACAGGCTGGACAGGGAGAAAGGTCATCTGCTGAGCGTAGCTGCACCGGAGGTCGGGTTCTCCAAGGTCTAGGGGCTGCTGGTAAGGTGGTATTTTAGTCCTCAGCGGTAAGGGGGGTCCTTGGGATTCCCTCTGCAGGCGTCGTCGTGGAGGGGTGGAGAGTTCAACCCAGGGTGGGCACTTGCTCGAAATCACCTGGGGATCCTCTCTAGTCAGTTGGGCCACCTGGACATGGGCCGTGGGCGTCAGGTGCAGAGTGGTCAGTACTCCTGCATTTGGCGTGGTGCTGGAGTCCTTGGTTGTTGTTTCTTCTTGGACAGGCCCGCTGTCCACTAGAGTTCTTGGTCCTTTTGGGTGCAGGGCAGTCCTCTGGAGCTTGGCAGAAGTCGCTGGTCCCGCTGGATGCGTCGCTGTTCTTGTGCAGGTTCTTTGAAGCAGGACACAGGCCGGTAGGACTGGGGCCAAGTCAGTTGTTCCTTCTTCTCGTCTGGAGATTCCACTTAGCAGTCCTTAAATCCTGGATGTAGGGGCATTTCAGGGGTCAGATGGCAGTGCCCAGTGGCTAGTGTCCCTGAGGGTGACTACACCCTTTTTGTATCCACTCCCTTTGGGGAAGGGGACACAAACCTAACCCTATTGGTCCCTGTCCTCCAAACCAAGATGGAGGATTCTGCAGGGAGGGGGTCACCTCAGCTCTGGACACCTTAGGGGCGGTCCTAGCTGGGGCGGTTACTCCTCCCTGTTTTTCCGCTGGGCTTGCTGCCAGAAGTGGGGCTTTGCCAGGGGGGGCGGGCATCTCCACGAGCTGGAGTGCCGTGGGGCATTGTAATATGAGGCCTTAGCCTTTGAGGCTCACCATCAAGTGTTATACTTCCTGCGGGGGAGGTGTGAAGCAACTCCACCCAGAGCAGGCTTTGTTTCTGGCTGAGTGCACAAAGGCCCTCACCCCATGGGGTCAGAAACTTGTCTGCTAGTGGCAGGCTGGCACAGTCCAGTCAGTCCTATGCTAGGGGATCAGGTAAAATACAGGGGGCACCTCTGAGATGCCCTTTGTGAGCTTTTAAGAATAAATCCAACACTGGTATCAGTGTGGGTTTATTGTGCTGAGAAGTTTGATACCAACATTCCCAGTAATCAGTGAAGCCAATATGGAGCTATGGAGTTCGTAATGACAGACTCCCAGACCATATCATCGAAAAGCGCTTCGACGCCTCGTCAGGGGTATTAAGCGCTATATAAATATGATTACAATACAATACAATACAATACAATATACTTAATATGGCCACACTGCACTTACAATGTCTAAGAATGGACTTAAGACACTGTAGGGACATATTGTTCATGCAGCTATGCCCTCACCAGTGGTATAGTGCACCCTGCCTTAGGGCTGTAAGGCCTGCTAGAGGGGTGACTTACCTATGTCACAGGCAGTGTTTTGTGGCCATGGCCCCCTGAGAGGGATGCCATGTCGACTTTGTCTTTTTCTCCCCACCAACACACACAATCTGCAATAGCAGTGTGCATGTGTTTGGTGAGGGGTCTCTTAGGGAGACACAACACATGCTGAAGCCCTTAGGGACCCTCCCTGGTCACAGTGCCCTTGGTACCACTGGTAACTTTTACAAGGGACTTATCTGTGTACCAGAGGTGCGCCAAATGTGAAAACAAAGGTACATTTTTAAAGAAAGAACACTGGTGCTGGGGCCTGGTTGGAAGGATCCCAGCACACTCTCAGTCAAGTCAGCATCAAAACCAGGCAAAAGTGTGGGATAACTGCAACAAGGACCATTTTCCTACATATGGTGACGTTTTAAGTGCAAGTGACTCGAGGTCCATTTTGTGCATTGGTTCAAATGGCTTTGTCATTAATTTTGTTAAGACTGTGTTTAAGATCCAAATTGGTGCTGGGACTGATCTTGGTGGAGCAATCCTTTTTGATCCCTCTAGAAATCTTTTCACTACTGGTCAGGGAAGAAGCTGTCAGGTGTAGGTAATCTCTGACCCCTGACACAAGTCAGTAAAAAAAAAAAAGTGTTGTCCAGAAAATTTTATTTCTTGTGTTTTTGAATCATTAGAGAAGTAATTTAGCTTGGGTAGACCTTGCTGATTTGGGCCAAATCTTTCTGGACAACAATTGTAAAAATGGCAGATGTGTTGCAGTGATGATCTAATATTTCAGGGACCATAAGACCTAAGACCTATATACTTAATTTTGGTGTCAAAACATACGTTTTGCGGGGTCAATAAGTCTAATAGAGACAGAAAATAACTCCTCATAGCAACCCTTCTGCCATTTTCCAAAATGGCGGCTATATTATTGGAAGAGACATATATAGAAATGAAACAAATAATTATGGTTTTTAATCCTTTATTGTATACACCAAACAATGTTTATGATCTGAATATGAAAAAAAATGTATCCCTCCTGTTTTCAGACACATTTTCATAGTTCACTTTATTTGTTTCGGCAATCGCTTGTGGTACATTTGCAGAATGCTGAACATTTGAGAAGAGCATACAGACAGGGATATCTTATGTAGCACAGGTTTTGCAAGTCCATGTATGTGTAAGTTCTGTGGGTAGAGGCTCTAGAAATTTCTTAGGTTCTAGCATCCCATCTACACCACCACAACCAAATGTGCATGGTATGCACATGCATGCATACGTAGAGTATGTGTTCTCTACATATGCATGATCCAAAACATTTACACATCTTCTGATCGAGTAAAACACTCTTTTAAAGTGTCCACGCACAGAATATGACATTGTTGGAAGGTCACTTAGCGGGACTGATCCCCTGAACTCACTGTACCGAAGATTATCAAATGTGTGACAGTCAGAACTTTTTTTCCACGTCCTCAAAGTCACATTCTTCATCTGCCTCAGCAAATCCTTCCAGAAACTTCACAGGTACAGCAGTTAAAGCTCCAAGCGTTGTTCCAATTTTGCTCATAGCGTCATCACCCATAAGAATATGTGCCTTGATAAGAACACTGGACATCTCTGGGTCAAGTTTCTTGTACAGAATATGAAGCGGGACTAAGGGCCAGCTGTAGGAAGCATTTTGCATGGTGCAAACTGCGGTGTCCCCTTCCTATTTGCGACATGCATCGCGATGCTAAATTGCTTTGTGACCGCAATTCGCAGTTACCACCAGTGTCACACTGGTGGTCACCCATTCGCAAAAGGGAAGGGGTCCCCATGGGACCCCTTCTCCTTTGTGAATGTTGCCCAAAATGTTTTTTCAGAGCAGGCAGTGGTCCGATGCACTACTGCCAACTCTGAAAAAACGAAACCAAATGGTTTCGTTATTTTTTTTATTTTGCAACTCGTTTTCCTTTAAGGAAAACGGGCTGCAAAATAAAAAATAAAAAACTGCTTTATTTAAAAAGCAGTCACAGACATAGAGGTCTGCTGTCTTCAGCAGGCCACCATCCCTGTGAGTGCAGGGACTCGTTATGGGTCGCAAAATGCTTTGCGACCCCATAGCGAATCGCAGACGGTGTCTGAGACACCGTTCTGCATCCGAATTTGCGATTCGGAAATTGCGAGTTGCACCGACTCGCAATTTCCGAATCGCAAATTTGGAAAATGCTACATCTGGCCCTAAGTGTCTTTTCTCGTCTGTTCTATTACTCTAACATTTCTTGACTTATGAACATTGCAACAAATCTCAGTAGCACAATAATAACATATGTGTCATTTGACAGTACAATGACTCTTTTGAAACCATTCCTGACTCTTTTGAAACCATTTGACCTCCTGCTTTTGCTTTTTTTTTTTTCTTTTGGAAGAAACCAAATCCATCATGAACTCTATCCACTCCGGCGCCCCTTCGGACCCCTGCCCGCACTTCATCTTTAACAAAGCCGACGACATCATCGCCCCGCACCTCCAGACCGTCATCAACTCTTCTTTTTCTTCTGCTACCTTCCCCGAATGCTGGAAGCACGCTGAAGTCAACGCCCTACTAAAGAAACCTACGGCTGACCCAAGCGACCTGAAAAACTTCCGCCCCATCTCTCTTCTACCTTTCCCAGCCAAGGTAATAGAAAAGACCGTCAACAAACAGCTGACCACCTTCCTGGAAGACAACAACCTGCTCGACCCTTCACAAACCGGATTCCGAACCAACCACAGCACGGAAACCGCCCTCATCTCAGTCACAGACGACATCAGAACCCTGATGGACAACGGTGAAACAGTCGCCCTCATTCTCCTCGACCTCTCGGCTGCCTTTGACACCGTCTGTCACCGCACCCTAATCACCCGCCTACGCTCCACCGGGATCCAAGGCCAGGCCCTGGACTGGATCGCCTCCTTCCTCGCTAACCGCTCCCAAAGAGTTTACCTCCCTCCGTTTCGCTCAGAACCCACCAAGATCATCTGCGGCGTACCTCAAGGCTCATCGCTCAGCCCGACACTCTTCAATGTCTACATGAGCCCCCTCGCCGACATCGTACGCAAGCACGACATCATCATCACCTCCTACGCCGACGACACCCAACTTGTACTCTCCCTCACCAAGGACCCCGCCAGCGCCAAGACCAACCTACAAGAGGGTATGAAGGACGTCGCAGATTGGATGAGGCTCAGCCGCCTAAAGCTGAACTCTGAAAAAACGGAAGTCCTCATCCTCGGCAACACCCCGTCCGCCTGGGACGACTCCTGGTGGCCCACGGCCCTCGCCACCGCACCGACCCCCGCAGACCACGCCCGCAACCTCGGCTTCATCTTGGACCCTCTTCTCACCATGACCAAGCAAGTCAACGCCGTGTCCTCCGCCTGCTTCCTCACTCTCCGCATGCTCCGCAAGATCTTCCGCTGGATCCCCGCCGACACCAGAAAAACCGTGACCCACGCCCTTGTCACGAGTCGCCTGGACTACGGCAACACCCTCTACGCCGGGACCACCGCCAAACTCCAAAACCGCCTGCAACGCATCCAAAACGCCTCGGCCCGCCTCATCCTCGACGTACCCCGCAACAGCCACATCTCCGCACACCTGAGACACCTGCATTGGCTCCCAGTCAGCAAAAGGATCACCTTCCGTCTTCTCACCCACGCACACAAAGCCCTCCACAACAAGGGACCGGAATACCTCAACAGACGCCTCAGCTTCTACGTCCCCACCCGCCCCCTCCGCTCCGCTGGCCTCGCACCCGCCGCTCCACGGCGGGTGGGAGATCTTTCTCCTTCCTGGCGGCCAAGACCTGGAACTCCCTCCCCACCAGCCTCAGGACCACCCAGGACCACTCCGCTTTCCGGAGACTCCTAAAGACTTGGCTGTTCGAGCAGCGATAACCCCCCCCTTTCCCCCCTAGCGCCTTGAGACCCGCACGGGTGAGTAGCGCGCTTTATAAATGTTAATGATTTGATTTGATTTGATCTGCTTCCTATGACCCATCAGGTGCATAGAAAGCCTCTTCGGATTTCTCATCCTGTGGTTCTGGTGTTGCAGGAGCCTCTAAAGCTGACTGGCCTTCTTTGATGTCGAGTACCATTGACAATTTTTAGGGGATTCAGAATTCCCCTTTTGGCTGACCTTCAGTCGACGTTTGCTTCTGTGCTGAGGTTGCCTTTTTGGACTTTGCATCTGAAGATTTAGGGTTGTGGTCCTTTGGGGGTATATTTGGGTACTATCTGGCCTAATTTCAGCCTCCTTCATCAACTCTCCACTGTGTGCCCTTTCGGCCTCCTTGACATTTTCTTTGTCATTGCTGGACAGGCCTATGTATCTGGGTGGTACCTGGGGATTTTGGCTTGGTGTAATGTTGGAGCCTTTGTTGTCGATGTACCCTCAATGCCTTCATGACAAATGTAGCAGAGGCCTTACAGTCCATGCCTCTGTGGTGTTGTGGGAGACAGAAGTTACAGACCTCATGGGGGTCTTTCTCTGCAAACCTATGGTGGCAGTTGGGGCAGAATTTAAAGGGGGTATTTTCTATGTCCCCTACTTGCCCTCATTTCCCGACCATGTGGTTGTCTCCAATGTGGTCTCTCGTCAGGAAAGAGAGAGATGGGTCCCTTTTTCTCTAAATGTTTTCTCTCTCTTTGAAGCAATCAGCAATTCATTTGGTTTTCTTCCAAAATGTTGGCTTTAATTCACAAACTTTCCGAGCTCCTCCCTGGCTTCCAGACCCAATGGCGGGAAAAATAATCTGAAGATGGTGACTATGCACAGGAACTATCCAGGGCACTGCCTGATGTCATACATGAGATAGACATACTGCCAAATACTGTAGTGGTTGAAGACACCCACAGAAAAAAAAAGAAATGAAAGACAATTTCAACCTAGCCAGTAGATGGCGGAATAATGCACAGCAGGTGAAACCGGAAAAGGATTCATGCTGCAAAACTAAAACATCTTGGTACCAGCTTTCCATATTAAAGAAAGTGAAACCATTCCTCTCAGAAAGCGACTTCAGATGCGCCAGTCAAGCCCACATCGGGTTTGTGCCAATAATGTATTCCATTCTTTCGTATACCCCACAATGCTCCGATTAAGAGCATTTTAAATACAGCAGCACCTCATCATTGGCCCGAAAATAATATGATCACATGACCCCCACACTGATGATCCTCTACTTACTGACCTTGCCAGCCCTCATTAGTTTCATAACCAGTTGCATCATTTACAAATACATCACAACTGTCACTACTGCCTTTCTAACAAGATCAACCTCTTCCGCAGCTCTCAGCACACCTTCAGCCAACTGCCATCAGGCAGGAAACAAAGAAGTGCAAAAAAAGAAAAAATAGGGCAACAGACTTTCTGTAGCTATACACCTATGATCAGGAACGACATCCCTGTCATGGGCAGTGCAGGGCCCCCCATGGCCAGCCCCATCGCGCTTTTCACTGTCTGCTTGGCACCGAACACACCTCAATATTGCCGCTGCCCCTATTATGAGCCGGCATCAATGTTGTGGGCTGTTTCCTGATGGGCCGGCAGGCGGAAACTCTTGTTTCCGCTCACCGACCCAGTGGGAAACTAATAATAGCCCTTGAAGTCACGTCATCGCACTGGCAATTTCCTGCCTGCACAGCTTCGGTGGACGGGCATTTCCGCCCACCGACGTCGTAATGAGGGCCTATATCATGATGCAATAATAGTCTAATTTTGCTCTTGGAAATCAGCTTCCTATCCAATCACACACTGAGTAAGTCTTTGCTTTGGACCCCGGAACTGAACTCGGCTAGGTTGTCATGTTCAAATACCACTTAAGTGCTTACGGATACCAGATTGCAAACAGGAAATTCACATTACTTTATCCTCAAATGAAAAACATCTGCAGACTCTGTATTATGTCCACTCTATTCATATGCCAACTTCTACTTCAGGAGGGTCACAGCTCTTTATACCTTCATTAACAACCACAAAAATTGATAATCTCAATTGGCTTGAATAGTATCACCCATCACAAACACCTGACTTCACCATTCTTAGAAAACTAAATCAGATGAGAGGCATGGAAAGGCCTGTACTTTCCCAATTCTGACATAAGACACTCGGGATATGGAGATTTCCCTCCGTAGCCCGTAGAACTCAGTAATATTTATTTCTGTCACTATGATTGGAAAAAGGCAGCAAAAAGTGTTGAGAAACTAATCAGCAAAATACAATGTGAAAATAGAAACTGGTTGTGCACTCAAAAACATGTTTTTCAGAGTCAAGTCCATTCCCAATACAACTCACATATTTTATAAAGTGGTTTAAAAGCATATTTTATAAACTGCAAAGATGTACTTAAAACATATGAAATGTTGAAAAGCGTTTAATAACAGATAATCACAAACAATATATTTTATCTTCTGTAACACAGATTAAAACAAAAGTAATATCTTGGAAAATCTAGGGAAGAAACACTAATGAGCTACTACTGTAAACAAAGGACCATTCACCCCATAGACAAACAAAGCATAAGAATGTTGTAAACAAATGACCTCAAGCAACGAGTATTCATAGCCTTCAAAGTTGTAAACTAAGGGCACTAAGCCTACCCATAAAGTATCTCAACATATAAAAAGGTGTCTAATGAGTCAATGTGTAAACAAGGTATCCAATACTCTAAACAAAAGGCCTTGAGATCATTTTAAGAGGTAGATTTTACAGCACAAAACAAACTTAAGTAATATTGAGACCACATGTAGACAAAGTTACTGGTGCCGTATGGAGGGATATTCATGTGAAAGGTTTGCGTTTATCCTACCCGTGTCAAATGAACTGCTGTTGATTGCTCTGCTCTGCTTCAGATATCAGTCCTCCTTTGTTTGAAGTCACCCTGTGTCATGCTTTTTATTACCTCTTTGGCAATTTGGCCCTAATCTCTGTAGTTTTGTTTTCTTTCTTGGTGTAGATTTTTTTAATGTGTTTTAATTTTTTGGCTATTCCAATGCTTCTTATTGTTTGTGTTACAAATTTCTTTCTTTTTGGTTACTTACCACAACAGGTACGAAGCACGCTCTGACTGACCACGCTGGGATAGTAGTAAAAGCTGTAAAAGAGCTTTACATTTTTTACTGTTATTCTCTACTGAATGTAACAATTTACCTATTATATTCCCATGCTGTGGAAGGGTAATGGCACAACAAGGATTGCTTTGATGTGACTGTCATCCCCAGGACAGGTCATTTTGATTATTGTGCACACTCAATAACTGTAATAAACCTATCTGAATTCAACATCCTTCATGAATTGATTTATTCTTTGATAATGCTCTTCTTTACTATACTCTGAATTTATATGTCAGCTCTTTTGCTGAAGAACTGGCCAGAGCTTTAAATCAATCTAATCACCAGGAAGAAGTAGAGGTATTTGAACTAAGAGTCTGGAGAAAGCAGCATTAGCCCATCTTGTCAGGGTAGAGTAAAATGCTCTAATTAAAAAGACCCTTTATACCACCTACCAGACAATGTTCCCAATGTGCTAATCTGGTGGAAGCTTTACCTGTAATGCATGGTCAATGAAAGACATTTCACTTTAGTAGTAGCCAAGAGTTATGTAAGAACCAGACCTCCGGTGGCGGCTGCTGAGCCAAAACATGAGTGCAAACTGAAATATGGTTACCCCAGTAACCACCAGTAGGAGCAACTAGTGAACATAGTCATTTTCCAAAACGTGTAGGTTAATACTAGTATGGTGAAGACTCTGGATCTCAGAAAACCTAGTGTCTCCAGGTTTCAGTCGCTGCATTCTAAAGGTCTCATGAAGATTATAGACACACAAAGAGATAAATGTCTGAAAACAAGTCAGTCACTCCAAACCTAAGGCTAAGTTATCAAACATACCCCTTCTACCCAGGACAAGTTCAATCTAAAGTATGCTAATTCCATATGGACAATCAAAATCTTACAAGGATACAAATGCCCTAACACCAGCACCTGCAGAGCATCAAGAGATGACCTCATGCCTGTACCATGATTCTTGCAGATCCACATGCTCCAGAGGACCTAAAATGAAAGATTGAACTTGCAAAAGGAAGGGGGTCTTATGTAAGTGACCATGTTATTACATTCAGCAGAATCCACTGGAGTGTTGCAGGACCTTTTAGAGACAAAGGAAGCACTTATCGATCTCTAAGGATGCAAACGGATATTGGTGTTTTGGGACATTATGCTTAATAGAGGCATTAAATTACTTACACTGGTGTCCAAAGTTCTAATTAAAGTTGACTGCTGATTGAGTTATAAATAATTGCTCCAGTTATGTACTAATGGAAGAACATGGTGTCTGAAGAGGCTAACTTTTCCAAGTCATGTTTCCATTCACTACATGCTCGAAGGTGAGAATATGCCTCACTTGTTTCCCATGTGGGTGTTTATGGGCTTCAGTGGGTTTGGCTTTGCACTAAAATTCTTCTCACATTCAGTGCAGGAATAGTGTCGGTTCCCTTCATGGATTCTCTGGTGGAAAATGAGGTGTTCTTTTTGGGTGAAGCTCCTCTCACACTTGCAGCACGAGAAAGGTTTATCATTGCTGCACATCCTAAGGTCATTTTGGATATTTTCATGAAGGCTGGAACCCTTCTCGCACTCTGCCTTGGTAATTGGATACTTCTGCTGTAATCGTACTCTCTCTGGCAGATCAACTGTGGAATGGAAAGAAATATCTGCAATCATCTGGTGATCCTCAGTCAAAAAGGTGACCTTGTGGAATCAATCAGTACATAAGAATTAAATATGAACAGCAAAGATTTATTTGGATCCCAAATTATGTGAAACTGTGCCTTCGTCATTACAACACCATGCCCTCTTTGGCTAGCTCAAAGTTAAACGTTTATGATTTAAGTACACTTTGCTTAATTACCAACTAAATAACAATATTGCATTCAAATGTTGCCATATTTATTGTGAACCAGAACAATGCATCATGGTAAGCAGTATATAGGCAGACTGTGTGTAATATTAATCTATAGCTAATCTGGAGCAATCTGGGACTTTAATGCATTTTCCATCAACTTCCTGTGAAAACTCTGCATATGGAATGCAATGCAGTTTCTCACACTTTTCAGGAATCAACAGCACACTTTCATCTACTGATTGTTGTATTCCATTATAACCGACCTTAAAATGTCTTAACACGTGGTAAAAAGAAATGAGTGTCTTGTTTATCTACCCGGTCGTTTGGCTTCAGGAGCAAAAAAATTGCACATTTAAATATTTTCATAAATGATTGGAAATAATAACTCATTATTTGTTATGAAAATGTTTTGTTTCACTTTGATATTTCATGTTTATTTAATTAAGTATTAAAGAAATTAGAATGGACCACATGTGATTTAAATATCCCTGAAGCTCAGCTCCTGTATGACTTGGAGGAAATGCTCATTCGCCTTCAGTAGGAAACGGAAAACAATTATTAATTCTGTCATTAAAATTGGGTTTTTCTTTTTGTGACGAGATGGCAACCTGTACCTAGAAGGCCACAAACATTGCTTTACCGGTTTAAACGTCTAATATTTTCATTATAAAAATGCATTAAAGTGATAAAGTTACTGAGTAATGCAGGGGGAACTGGCATAAATGTGAAAAACAGCTGCAAGAAGCCAGAGGTAGTACTAAAATATCAAGTGCCAAACAAAAGTGACACCATCTACTACAACAAGTGTGCACATATAGATTTGTCTCCTATTGAGAGCAACACCCTTTACCTCTTTTAAAAATGATTTCACTGTGAGAGGAAGTGTTGACAGAATTTACTTATCTATTTCAGGATTCCATGCATGAGAAAAGTATCAATGAGTAACTTCTTTAATGGCTGCCTGGTGCAGGGTTCTTTTTAAGACATGTCTAGATATTGTAAAGCACTGGGATCCATTCTATATTAATATGCCTTTAATAATGCAATAGCTGCATACATTGCCTTCTCGTTGCCTCGGAATTCGATTGACACTTTTTAGGTCGAGCATAGGCAGCACGAATGCGCTGTCTGCAAGACCTGCTGTATTCAGTAAAATTACTTTGATCCAGCCTGCTCCTTATCATAGGTTGACTGCAGTGTCACTCTTCTTTGCTGACTCCTAACTGGTTCGCACAGCAAAGTACAGTTTCCTTAGGCTTTGAATTGTTTATCTGTTGTTAGTGGAAACTCTTTTTTATATTCTTTCCTAACCCCGCTCGTGTTCTTTTGGTGCTTTTCAACATTTACAACAGTTGTAGCGTGTGTATACAAAGTTTAATTATATGTTTTATGAGCCCACACAGCTTTTATTTTAGCAGCACAGCACACGCGCTTCAAGTTTCATATGCATACAAAGTTTAATGTAGACCCGTTGTTTCATTTTATTTGTTACCTGTTTAATTTTATTTCTTGCAATTGGCATGTATTTTATAGAGTCGGCACTGAGACTCAAACCCAGTCCCAAAGTCGGCAGCACTGTATAATATGCCACATCGCTAACTTGTTTTCCTGCTAGTTATGGCAGAGCTTATCCTAACGCGGCTAGGTCTGTGAGAAGCTGCATCGCATCCAGCGAACACGCTGTTTTCTTTTGGGACAGAGTGACCACCGAGACTCGTTTGTGTGTGTAAAAGGCTGCTTTATTGGAACAGGTGCCCCTAAGCCTACCCCCTTGGCCTTTGCCTTACAAAAATAAAACCTCACTATACATCTAGGGGCATATTTATACTCCATTTGCGCCGAAATTGCGTCGGTTTTTTTGATGCAATTTCGACGCAAAACTAACTCCATATTTATACTTTGGCGTTAGACGCGTCTAGCACCAAAGTCCATGGAGTTAGCGTAATTTTTTGGCGTGGACACCTACTTTGCGTTAATTATATGCAAGGTAGGCGTTCCCGTCTAAAAAATCGACTCCGAGGCATGTGCGTGGGATTTATACTCCCGGGCAAAAATCACGCCCGGGAGTGGGCGGGTCAAAAAAAATGACGTACGGACGCTTTTGCGCCGTTTTTTAGCGCCTGCAAAAGGCAGGCGTTAAGGGACCTGTGGGCTCTGAAGGAGCCCAGAGGTGCCCCCCCCATGCCCCCAGGGACACCCCCTGTCACCCATGCCCACCCCAGGAGGACACCCAAGGCTGGAGGGACCCATCCCAGGGACATTAAGGTAAGTTCAGGTAAGTGTTTTTTTTTTTTTTGTGGCATAGGGGGGCCTGATTTGTGCCCCCCTACATGCCACTATGCCCAATGACCATGCCCAGGGGACAGAAGTCCCCTGGGCATGGCCATTGGGCAAGGGGGCATGACTCCTGTCTTTGCTAAGACAGGAGTAATTTCTATGGGGGTTGGGAGTGAAAAAAAATGGCGCAAATCGGGTTGAGGCGAAAAAATTGCCTCAACCTGACTTGCCCCATTTCTTGACGCCCAAGACCCATGTCCCCCTACGCCGACGCTGCCTGGTGTACGTCGTTTTTTTAACGCACACCAGACGGCGCAGGCGGCTAACGCCGGCTAACGTCATTCAATAAATACGGCGCCCGCATGGCGCTTCAGAAGGGCGTTAGCCGGCGCTAATTTTTTTGACGCAAAACTGCGTTGGCGCAGTTTTGCGTCAAAAAGTATAAATATGGGCCCAAGTTACCTGACCCCGCCCCTCCCCCTCCCCTACCCCGATCCCTCCCCCCCTTTTTCTGGACCTGTCTTTCCTTCCTCTCGTCTCCTTTACTTTCTCCCACCCTACCTACTTCTTTAAACCTGTCCGCTCCTGAGCAGTCTCCTGCCTGTCCTTGTCTAATTAATGTTCCCCCCGTCCTAATACCTGTCTTTCCCTGCCAACTCCGTCCTACCCCCTAGCTTTACTCCTCCCACCCCTCTATAACTGGCACCCCGGACGACCAAACGCGTCCCGGGATGTGCCACCTGTCCCAAAAACCCCGGGGGGGGAACTCCTCGTTCCTCCTCTTCCCCCCCCCCGAGGCCCCATTCTGGCACGGTGCCAGAAGCCAGAACAGAGCAGGCTGCCTGCAATGGCTTGTGCCCACTGCCTGCAACGAAACAAGCAAGTTCACTTTACATCCGCGCTTCATCACAGCATTGTGGAAACTTGAGTAGGCCGCGCATTTCTTCTTTTCCTGCACGGCACCCGCAGCAGACTACCTACAGTGGCTTTCACCCGCTACTGACAACTGATCAAATGCTTTCACTTTTACTTTACAGCTGCGCTTCGTCACGGCATGGCGGCCACTTGCATAGCACCTGCAGTTAAAACAGAGCAAGCTGCCTAAAATGGCTTCCGTCCACTACCGGCAATGGATCAAGTGCTTTAACGTTTAAATTTACAGAGCCTCATAGTGGATGAGCTGAGCACCGAGCACAAGAAGCGGAAGCTCACCTTGCTTTCTACTTCTGCTTGCAACTTCGGTCACCCTACACTCTGCATAGTATCTAAAAGCACTAGGTAAGACGTTCGGGTAAGGGCTAATACAATACACTTCTGTTTATTCCAACGCTGGTTACTTACAAGAAGTACTTATTTTATAGCAAAGTGATCTGACTGGAGTTGCACTTAGCGGGGATTAGGTGTTCCAGTGATATTTTTACGAGGTGGACACACACAGGTGCGAGGAATTACCAAACATCTTTGGTAAACCACAGCGCAAATCATGTTAAGAGATTATTGTAGAGTCACTGCCGATGTTAATTGTCATGTTGGATTCTTTACACAGAGTTCACTTCTATCCCACCCCAAAACTTTGTGGAAAGGACACAGGAAATAGCCCACATTGATGAGTGAAACAGTTCAAGCTCCTTTTACATTGTAGTTCAGTTTCCAAACGGGTGTTTGCAATGGTTCCGGTGCCAAAGACAACAGTTCTTTTCTCAAAGAAGAGTAATGTAACCAGATGAAATTTAGCCAGCCAAAACCACTTTAATCATATGGATTTTGAAGGAATACCACATGCTTTACAATTAGTATTTGTCACCTGAAGTCCTCTTTGATGGTTTTACATGCTTGCGTTATTTTGGAACCCAGTAAAATGTCTCAGCTGGGCACTCACCTTACAGTAAGGCGTAATATTAGTAGAATTAACTGTATTTTAACTTGTTAAGTGTTACAGCCAGAAACGTGACATTCAAAAGTTTGTTTTTTTGCCAGAAGTCCTGCTTTTTTAACCGTCTGATCTCTCCTGGTAAGTATTTAGTTTCCGCATACTGATTCTGGGTTTTTCATATACTTGTGGTCCAACTCACACAGTGGTTTGTTTACATGTTAGTGCTAGATCATTAAGTCGCATGCCATAGAGGGCCCAAACTTGCATTCTTCCCTTGGGAAGTCTGCCCATTCGCATCCTTGGAGGATGTCCCCAATATTTTTAGGTCACTCATAAGCGTTTGACCTCGTATATACTTTAAGTATACTTCTTAAGGATTAAAGCGATTTCATTTGTTGGTTGCAGTATCCATTAAAAAAAATTGCTCACTGGTGGTCGGTTCTGCCTTTTTCTGTTTCAGAGCAGTGACCAACTACTGTATTATTCCACTTTGGTTTCTTTATCTGTTGCTGCGACAGACTACTTTGGCATTTCTTTGGTGCTCCCTTTTCATTGTGTGCGTTTTAGCCTTTCAGCTGCCTGCATTTTATTGCAGCATTCTGTTCCTCCCACCTCCCGCCTTGTCGCTGACATTTGTTTTGGCTTCATTCCAGTGCTGACCTCACCTCTGGCTCCTAAAATAAGCATATTTTACAAAAGAAACAACTGGTCGTTGAGCTCACTGCTCACTAAAGCCACAACATGCCCTTTCTGATATAATGTAGCTAAACCTACAAGCAATGATGTGAAACTTGCTTAGCCTCGCATCTGCAGTCTCTCCTCCGGGGCCCCTCCCTGCCAGCACTCAGGATATTGTACACATGGTATTGCTTATCTCCTTTATTGGGGCCATAACTCTTATCAGTCTGCTCTGCTGTTGTTAACTCCATTACATCTTTGTTGAAATGTGAGGCAAGGATGCTTGCAAGACTTCATTCTATTAAAATTAAATACTTTTCCAGCCTTATTTACCATTGTCTCTCCTCAAGGGCATGTGATTTCTGATGTCAGTAGCTGCCACTGACCACAAAAACATGGCAGGAAAAGACAAAATTATGAGACATGGTTGACTAATCAATGTGGCAAGAAAAGTCCAGTTATGAATTTACAATGCCAATAACTCTAACTCAAGAAAATGCGTGACCTATTGCATTGCAAATGCTTGTTTGTTCACGTTTTTGGTTTAAGTTTCTTTTATTGTTGTGGCAAGCTTCAGTCTATGCCCAACCAAATGTTACATCTAAACCCATGAAATATTGCTAGGCGATCAACACTAGTGTACGGAAGGTACTGAATATGTTAAAATCGGACCAACTTGAGCTTCATATACAATGGGAGCAACCTTGCATTAGAAGCATGCACTTTTCACTCACCCCCACTTAATTACATCATCGGAAATTTTTTAACCTTTATTTGTAGACAGATTAGCATTGTGTTAAGTAGAAAGGAGGCATGCCGACTGGGCCAAACAAGCAAAAGACGCATTTGCAACAGCTTTTAGTCACAGGCACGCACTAGTGTCATGTGTGCAGCCCAGATTGACCTACCTGCCTTTTGAGGCTGTGCACAATATGTTCTCCAGGGTAGTGGGATACTGTGCTGCATACATGTAAGGACTCAGCAACAAACCAGCTATGGCTTAGAATGCTACCTTCTATAGGGAAATGACAGGCTGGTTTAGCGTGAGAATCTTTATCTGCTGACACTAAAGCTGCTATTTAAGCACCCTTGAAGCAACTTGCCCCCTCACTGTACCACACTAGCACCAAATAGCGCCTGTGGTTGTTAACAGTTTTAGACAGTTTTTTAATTTCTGCACACCGCTTAGATTTTAAGTTGACCCGTGTTTGATGCTGTGTTTCTTCCATTTCTGTTATTTGTAGCCAACAAGAGTAGGCCTTGTCTGTTCACTTTGCTTCTTATAAGATTGGCCCTACTGGTCCCAACATGCTATGAGTTGTTGAAGTGTGAGGGCATGCTTGTGGGGGATAATATTTTGCATGGCTAAACACTTACAAGGTCCCAAAGGTGAACCCTATTGGCTATGCCAATGCTTTTTAAATCGAGGTTGTGTCACGAATGGGCACTAAGCTTGTTCAATCATAAACATAGGAGACGTGGCCTCCTGCTTGAGTTCCGTGATCGGATATGTTCCTCAACTACACCCTCAAGCACTACAACATCAACATTCACTCGTGATGGAAGTCTATAGCCATGCCTCAAGCATGATACTGGATGCGGACTGAGTGCGAGGAAAACATGTGAAATTGCTTATACAAATAAAACAAACCCATGTAGTTTACCTTTTAGGCTGAAAACAGTTGGGGTCATGATGCAGGAATAGTCAGATATTTACTGATTTTCTGAATTCTAGATGACTGCTGATGAGCTTTCTGCTCCTCAGGAGTGCGTCCCATGTGCATGTCAGCACAATGAAACACCTCCATTACTGCTAGCATAGTTCTGAATTGAGGGATGATGAGGAGAGGAAGCATTGCGAATCTGAGTTTATTTTTTCTTTGACTGTATAACGCAAGTTTGACTTATGAGAAGGGACATGATGATAGAAATAATGCTGTCTGCTGTAAGTCGTTTTTAGCGCTTGTATGACTTTGGTATTCTGAGCATGCTGTAGCTTGTTGATTAGAGGTCTTGGGGCTCCAATATAGAGTCCTTTGGTACATTCAAGACGTGGTAACACAGAGGCTACTTAGGTATGTACCCAGTGAGGAAAGCCAAAGTAAGGGACGCTACACTTGATCTACTTGAGTTTGGAATGAAAAACTTGAGTCTGTTAAAGTGGTTTGGGGCAGTTAAATATCTGGTACTATGAAGTGATAAAGTTGTAGTTTTCCATGATCACCACCAGCTCTCCATTTTGGAGAAGTTAAGTTTCAGATAGTTTGGTCACATTGAACTGTCTACAGCCATGAAATATTCACTGAGTACAGAATGGACGAGGTTTGGGAGTTGTTCCAGTTTTAAGATGATCTGGGCATTGCCAGTATAACTGCAACAGGGAAACTTGAAAGAACTGACACACTTTGGATTAGGATAAGTATGCACTGAAAAGAAAGAAATACAACTGTCAAAATTCGGGGGACACCTACTCAAGCTGCCTGACAGCATGAAAGAGGAAGACTGATAAGTGAAGTGTGACGAAAAATTGAATTCTTACACAGATCTTGCATGTTGACCCGTTCATGCGTTGTCATGTAATTGCACTTGGATAACAGTGACGGATGTATGATGGAACAACGCATGCACTTACAATGCATGCCTTTACAACGCAGTAAGTACAATGCATGGTCATTACCACGGATGCACTTACCATGAAATGTTTTTACAATGCATATGCTTTTACCACGAATGTCTTTACCACAAACATTTTGTAGTAAAGGCATAGTTGGTAAAGGCATATGCATAGTAAACACTAGAGGTAAGTATAACATACATTATATATATATGTGTGTGTGTGTGTGTGTATATATATACACACATATATATGTAATATATATACATTTCTTAATATATGTGTATATATATATATATATCACTCAAACCAGTTAATACTTACCTGCACTTACATTTAAAACCTTTACCACGCATACACCTTTACCATTCATGCTTTTACAACGAAATTCATTGTAAAGGCATGGGTGGTAAAGGTATATTCGTGGTAAAGCCATGCGTGGTAAAGCCATGCGTGGTATACGCATTTCGTTGCATTCACCGCGATGTAAGTGAAGTTTCCCAACAGTGACAGGCCTAAAGAGCACTTTCACTTAACGCAGGCACATTTTAATTTTGGACAAATTCCTCAAGTAAAATAAATGGCCAAAATAAGGTACAGATTTGGAATTTTTGGGTGCATAAAAGACTGTCTTGGTAAACACACAGCTGATAATAATGGGGTGTTCTTAGGTATAATATGGGAGTCTTACTGGGATCCTAAACTAGAAGACAAAAAAGGCTGATATACTGAACTCTTTGTATGATGCCATTGGACAGTCTCTTGCCTGCATTCAAAGGGACTTTTTTTTTGGAAACATATTTTTAGAGGCGTGTGTTTTAAGTGCACACAGAATCCAGCCTCGGGTGCAGGCTTTGTTAAATGACTTATTAAAGCAGGCAGGGAGGTAAAAGCCTAAAAGCATGTGGTAGGTACTCTAAAATTGCAGTAAAGAACATTTGTACTAACCTGACTAGCTCCAAATGCAGTAAATTCCTAAATTATGTTAAAGAGTGTCTCCCTGCTTTAAAATATCCAAAATAATACGTTTAAAAAATCTAGCCTCTTTAGCCATAATTATATAAAACCCATTCAAACAATATGAAACACAACCAACCACAATGAAAACAGATCACTTCGACTCTTGCCACTGAGTACTCTGGAACTGTACTAGCCACCCAGATTACCAAAGTGCTACAGGACTACACAAATAGCTCCTATGTAAAAGGGGCAACAAAACAATTATCATGGGTTTCCGTAGATCTGGCCCCTACAAACCCACTACCGCACTTCCTCCTTCCAACTTTGTATCACCACCATCTTTGGTGCAGGACTTCATGTTACCCTTCTTACCTGAGAAGCTGGAGCAGGCAGAGTCCTGGGATGCACTAGCGTATGATGTCCCTTTGCAGTCCATTTTGTATGTGTTGGAATGATCTCCGAGAAAAAGGGCTGTGGTTTAAGGAAAGAACACATTAGAATTTGATGGATGTGAAACTGTTAAGATATTTCCAGGGAAGGCAAGTTCATGGGATCTTCATCACCATGAGTGGCACTACATCTAGCCCAAAATGTGATAGTGATTTAGAGATGTAAATTAAGTGGGAGCACTACACATCCCGCAGAAAGAGGTTCACAGAGTAGAATTAACAGGGCATTGTGCTCTTGGTAATGGCAGAAGAACTTCTTGAAGCTCAAAGATCACCAGCAAGTGTACAAACAACTGTGGACGTAGCAGTCAGAATCACACTTAGCATGCACAATCTGATGTCTTTAATGCTGAATTATAATAGGAAGGCAATACTGGACGAAGCGAATATGCTGATCAGCGAGTGGATGCCAACCAACTGTTATGTTATATTGATTTGTATGGCACACTAATCACTCAAAAGGGTATCCAGGCGCTTGGGCAGGTGTGTAGTTTTGTGGTCCCCAAGGTGCGTATACGAAGAGCCAAGTCTTCAGCTTCTTGCGGAACTCAATAAATGAGGAGGCGGCTCTGATGTTTTTGAGGGAGGTTGTTCCATGTCTTGGGTGAGATAAGGGAGAATGGGTTATGGCTTTGTGAGTGATATGTTCATTGATACGATAGGGCCCCATCGAGTCTACTTGACAGCCCTGCTTAAAATTTTCTTGGTGATAGTAAAAAACCCACTTCACACAACTTGGCACTGAGGCAGCAGAGGAATACAAATCCAATCCAAGTCTCCAAGGTCAGTTCAAGGCCAAATCTACCCTGATTTTCAAGATATTCAAACAATATACATTTAGATATAGTTCATATACCTCAAACTAATTTACACTCCATGCATCTTAAAGACTCTAACTTCCCACAGATCACCCTAGTGGCACTAAGCACCTCTGCGCTCTACATGTTCAGGATGTCGGCCTTACACAAACATTTTTTAAGGAGAACTTTATATTGCAAGTTTATGCTCTACACAAGTTGGGTTAATGTTTGTGTGATTTGATTTCCAGCAATAATTACCGATAGGGGGGACTACTGTTCTCTACCACCGTCTCACTGGTGTTTTTCTGTGCTTTTTAGTCCTGCAAGCTGCACTACATGAAGGGCACTGAACGTGAGTGCTGCAATTAAGACAGGAAAGGCCAAACCTAAAATGGAGTCAATCTAAAACTGACCAGATCGGGAAGGGGATAACAGTGAGGCTAAGAGAATTTGGTGACCCTAAGCACTTGCTTCTTCACTGCCTGCACCTATGTTGCTTATCCACCAGGGTGGAGCGCCTGAAAATACTTTGCAGTTTAGATGAGTGTTAAGTGGGGTGCTGTCTCTGGTCATGTATTAGGGAAAATGCTTTTCACCCAAGTATTTTCTATGGCTTATTGCGGCTGCTTGCAAGGAGGGCCTGCCTTTAAGTGCAACTGCAAAAATAGGGTGATGGCAATCTGACAAAATTAAGTTACATGAAAATCTATACTTCTCACAAAGTCGGTCGCCGTCAATTATAAGAAATGTACAAAGTTATTGCTCATGGTACGGAGTGACTTTAAGTACGAAGGAACGAGTAGCGGTGTAAACAGCATGCAATGGTTGCTGTAGTTTGTTGTCGTTCTTAAATACAGCCAAGAGTATAGATGATTGGATGATCATTTGTGGCCAGGGTGATACAGTGGGCCAAACCAAGGAAATTAAACCTTAGTTCAAGTAACAAAAAACTTCCCAGGAACGGGCACCGTGTGGAACAAAAGGTTCGAGTAAGCTATTTCAAAACTAGGCATTGTACTGATTCACCTGAGAGAGAACGATCTTACGACCTCCAGAGGATAGGTCCCAGTACTACGATCCAGGTGGTGGGCACTATGGAATTTGGACCTCAACTGGGCCAATGTATAACGGTGTGGTCGGAAATCATCCCACGTAGGGAAGTGCTCGGAGTTAGGTCAGCTGCAGCAAAGGATCTGCCCACGAGGAAAATCAACCTCACAATGCACAAATTCACAAAGCAAACTGGCTTGGTTACATTAGACATAGTCTATTGAGAAGGAAACTGAGCGTGGAACTTTCTGCCACATGGTGTGCATCTCACTGCCATTCGTATGGACATACTCTTACTAATTACCCAGGAGGCTCTGGGAGGGAGTGTAAGGATGTCCCTGAAGCTAGGAGGACTTATAGGACAACCATAATGCTACATTTATTGAGTCGGTGGGTCAGGGAGGTGCTAGGGGCACTGGTCGGGCCACAGGGAGTCATTATGATAGGGCCTGGGATGAATATGAAGCGCTCCTTAAATGGTTTATGTTGGCAACGATGAAACCGATCATGCTTTTCCGTGGTGGATGTCCGGAGTTCTCCTGTCGCTGACACCCAGTTCGCTCTTAGGCTAATCTAAACTGTGTAATGAATAAACCAGACACAAAAATATTTTTCACAAAAAGGGCATCGTTGCCCTTGCAAGCGATAGTAAAACAAAATGACGTAGATTCCAGTCCTAGGTTTAAAAAATGTACGTTCTAAACTTCCCATCTGTGTCTCCAAGCTTCAAAAGACGGCTTTATGATGTATGCGTTACAAAAATAATTAGCACAACAGTACGGTTGGTTGTGTTGCGCCCTACTGATACTACCCTCCCACACTAAACCCGAGAGACGCACAGGAGTCCAGTCCTGCGACAACCTGGTGAAGGCCGCCGTGATGGGTTCTATAGAAAACACTGTTGCGGGATTACATACGAAATAAAACATTAAATGCTGCCATGTTGAGTGGGGAAACAGTTGTGGCCTCGCTGACCCCGGGAACTGGGGGGGAGGGGGTTGCTATGCCATGGACAAGAGCCTGAGCTTTTGGCAGCCAAGAAGACGTCAATGATTCGTGGAAAAATTATGTCTGTTGAACACAGAGCGTAAAAGGGGGGCGCTTCTCGTTTTTAGAGAATAAAAACCAAGCCCCAGGATTTCCCAGGCCTCCAGGTAGCTTTACCAAAGCGTTATCTCCCAAAATACGCTGGCACTTCTGAATTGGCAAGGGCCATCGCCTCGAGCACTGTTTCCATTTCTGGAGGGAGGGGCGCAGCTTGAGTGCTGTGTCCTATTCTTTGTCTGGAGACGGTGTCCGCCCCGGGGCAGATCCCCCAGGCAGAGAAAGACGGCACAGGACAAAACCACCAAGACAGTGAAAGGACTAAAGCACAAAGGGCATCTACAAATCGAATTGTGTCAGTGTACTCGGCTAAAATGTTGCTTTAAAGGAGTAAAGGACCACCAGTGCGATGTTTACAATAGTAAATATGTTACTTAAGAAAAGGAAATAACAAAACATCATTTTTGCCATATGTCTTGCATGATATATACCCCTCCAAACTCAGAATGTTCAATACAATTAATGTATGTAGGTGGTGAGAGGAGGCCGGGCGTGGTTTCAAGACCAATGGTGTAGAATAATGGGAGGGCCACGGCATGGACACGCAGGACTCATGAGTGAACGTGTTCAGGAGCATCCTGTGGGGGAAGTGAGAGGTGTTATACGGGCACACATGTTTGGACACACCTGTTTAGGCCAATGTACCAGCGAACCACAAACAACAAAGTGCTGAGTGTGAGTCTTCAGAGGCCGATTCCGAGATGTAACAGGAGAGGAAAGAAGGAAATCAAACTATTGTCATACATGCCAATCCTCCGGATTCAGACGGGAGACTACCGAGTTCATGGTTAGTCTCCCGCCTCCCGATTCCTGCAAGTAAAAACCCGATTCCTCTGCCGGCTTGAGCTGACAGGGCCTGGTCTTGAGTAACTGGGAGTACGCATTGCCAGTAACCTGCCCCTGCAGGCTAGTGCACTTGCATCGCGCTCTTTCTGCCTGCCATAGCGCTTTCTCCTTGCTCCTGACAGCTAAGGAAAAAACGCGCATTTGCGTATCTAATATCTGAAGAAGCAGACTTGCAAATCCCATACATAACAGTAACCCAATTTAGGCCTCAATAGAGGTCACCAGGGGGAATACATTTCCCCGAGCTTTTTCCAGAAATCCTCCACCTTTCTTTTCTAAAATGTTGGCATCTGTGTACTGTCTAACATGGTTACAAAAATGCATCACAGTGTGATGTGGATAAGCTGCTTATACACACAAAGTCCCCCCACGCTACATTCAAACCCGAGGTCGCCCTGCGCTGGGCATCACCCAATATCTTCAGGCTCTATTAAGACAAAAACACAAAATAGGTAACGAAAATGGTGGAAGTTCTCACCTGCGGAGGGGGCCACGGGAATCCTCCAGTCCAGGTAGCAAAGCAGGGGTCTCCCCGGACCTTTGCCAGGACTTATCTGGGCACTTTGGAAAAGCCCTTGGGAGGAGTTACCCAGGACAAGGGGTAAGGTCAACAGAGGTCACGTTTCCCGAGGTCTTGGCTTTTAGATCCTGGCCACACCCAAGCCTCAGCATCACGCCACCCCTCTGTCCCTGCAAGACCAGTTTCCCCACCCCTACCCAAAGGAGACCCATACTGCACGTCGCCCATGACGTCTACACCTCTTGCCTCGTGCTCACAAGAGCACGCATCACCAATGCAGACTCATTGACCCCTCAGCAAGGACTGATCATCCACATTGCATGCCCACCCATCATCATCCCTCACACACCAGATCGCTCAAGGTCTTTATTGCCCCGGGTATTTGTATTCTGGGGCTTGTAACGGCTTTTCCCATTATAAATCAGGATTGTAAGCCCCAGATTGGAAAGAAAAACCCGGACTGGATTCTAATTGTAGTTAGCACCCCTGACGAAGCATCGAAGCGCTTTTCGGTGATTACCACGTTTCGGTTGAAAAAGGAATACAATTAGCTTCTTAAATAAGGATATAGAAATTCTAACCCCTGCCTTACAGCATATCCTTCAAGTGCAGTCACTCTGAGCTTGTCTGCAGAGTAGACATTTGCACGTGTGCACACCAACTCTCCTCACCTAAAACGGAGCAGCCAGCCCCCCTCCAGCCTCTTCCCCTCCCTCATACCGAAACCAGTCAAGCACCTCCTGTCCCACTCTTGGCATCCATGCACCAAATATGCGATCCGAGAAGCACTCACAAGTCATTACCACTACTCTACACTGCTGTCCCCACAGATGCGAACACTCCCCGGAGTAACAATCCCACTCCGGCCCCGAGAGATCCGGCCTGTTTTACTGCCAATAAAAGGCCAGGAGGAATGGAAACTGCCCGTCCGGTGGAGATAGGAGTGGAATCACACTTATGCACCCCTACTCTCCTGAGAGAAAGCATTCTACATCCCTACCCTACAGCTTCGACGCGGTTCTTCTTCGCGCCTCGCCTGGGTTTGAAGCGTTATGTAAACGCACTTGCGAAACAATGCCACCACTCGGCCACCAGGAACTCCTCCCCACCTGTCTCCCTGGCGACCCCCACCCATTTACCTCACATTGAGCTGCTAATGAAGGCCCACTGTCCCTGCTGGGAAGTAATCGACGCCATCTGGATATAAACAAAGGCCGGACCCCCTGGGGAAGGGGTTTGACGTGCAAGAGAGGGCATCGGCACTGACGACCCCTCTTGGGGGGGACTCTTCGCACATTCCAGCACAAGGCCCTGGTCTTACTTAGTCACTTAGTCCTCGCCGAGTTTAATCTGAATACTGAAGTCTGTGCAAAATTAGTTTGTGCCAGTCTACCAAAAGTTACAGAGTGGGCAAAAGTTACCAATACAACGGATATACCAGTCCTATCGTTTTAATTTTATCTTCAACCATAGAAATGAGGTAACGGTTTTAACACCATGTCACTGACGCAAACTGTATCCACGCCTCAAATTTCAGGCTGCATGTAGTTCTTGTGATACATTGGACAGTTTGTGGAAACTGTAAAACTTATTTTAATTTAAGCTCAATTCTTCATTTTAGCGTGGAATGCAGAAAACTATTGGTCACTTTGTTTAAAAGGGTTGGCTTGTGGCATACGCGCATGCCACATGCAGCCACCTCGATATTCAGGTGGAAGGTGATAAAACTGATATATTGGTAATTATGCCTACGCGGTGGGACTTGTGGCACACCGGCACCGACTACAAAGACACACAGTGCTCACTTGTGAGCTGTCTCTAAAGGCTCATAGCTCACGTACTGTACACTTTACGGACAGTGCGGACAAAGCTAACCTTGTCGCCACGGTGTCAGCCCGAGGTCTGAGCTGTGTTTACACAACTGTCTTATCTTCCTCCTCTCACGGCCGTGCTGCCAGCCACTCCGTCAGATGCGGAAACTGAGGCTTGCCTCCCAGTGGCGCTGTCGGCGTGTTAAGGGCCCTATGTGCAAGGAAGGAAATGCCCCCACCCGTTTTCTGTTTGAATTGCGAAATACAGCAATATTCATGGTCCAGAGGGCCCCTCGTGCCCGGGTGTCACTGAGCTTGCTGCACCAGTGGAAGCTACGCCCATGCGGGGTCCTTTGTAGGGGTGAGTGAGTCACCTCCGTGCGCTTACAGTAAATTACAGCACACGTAGGCCTTGCTGGCTCACATGGAGATAACGACTTTGGCCTTGGCGGCTCAGTTTTGACCTACCGGCCAGGCAGTCCTTGGCAGGGTTGCCCTGCTAAGGGGCAAAGGCTCTTCCCGCAAGTAGACACTGGTCAATGCTTCTTGTAAAGCATACGGCTCGATTATTTGCAGGCAACCTCACATTATCATTCCCAGATGATATCCCATCAAGTTTGCATTTCAAGGCATCTCTTAAATCTCAGTGGCAGAACCGGCCATTTGAGAAGCTCAAGTCTCCCAAAAAACCTTCACAGAAACATAAAACGCCAACACCACCATGCAATCTGCAGGATCCCAACCGCAAAGACCGCCACAAACTGGTCAACTCATTCCTCACATCAGCCAGTAAGTTTACTCTTCCTTTGACAATAAGTGATTGCAGCTTAAAGTATGCACATCTGAAGGTATTCTGACATCAATTTAAAGGACCATTTGTTGGAGTGCATCTTGTTTTTGCTTTAGGTGATGGCTTCCATATAAACATTCTTTTTTAAACATCTCAGGAGTTGATCCTGTCTTGAGGCCATGATGTATTTCTGGTCGTATAAAATGAGTGAGAGGTCCCACTCCATTTTCTAGGGCAAAGGTCTTTGCATCCCAGATGCTGGTCGTGTCACTGCTCTTGGTAGTGTTAATGTTTTGCAGTGGATCTTCATTATTAGTCCTAAGCACTGAAGTGTATTGAAATATAAATCTACAAATACACTTTTATTTTAAAATTTTTAAAAAGCTTATTTAAAAAAAGGCTGCATTCGCTAATTTAGTCTATTTACCTTAAAAAAAAAGAAACCATATTTTATTGTTTTCACGTAGACTTTGCCACATTTTTTGTATAAGAGTTAATTTTTGATAAACAGTTACATATGAGAACACTCACATTGTATTATATCAAGTATGAGCAGGCATAAAAGACACATTTTAAACACTCAAACATGAAAACGTTTGGGTAGCTATGTGTTCTTAATGAGCGTGCAGTATTCTGCCATACGATTTTCTTATTTTTTTTTCTATTACATTATTTTTAACACAGTACATCACAGGACATAATTTGTCATTTCTGTAATAGTTGGTTTTATTGTTGCTCATGATTTTATGTATGCATTGGGTGTTCTTGTAAAATTGAAATATGGACTGTTTTTTAACACATGCCAAGACTGTAAATGGCATCATAACATGAAAGAGCCAAACACACAAACTCCAAACACTACTTCCCTGTTCTAGTCTATGGGACAACTGGGTAGGTAACCACACTGCATCTGGTCGCTGGGGACACTTGGTGTACTTACTTCTGGTGTCTTCATCCTTCCCCAGCTAAGTACAACACTTACTTTGGTTGTGTTCCCCATTTTGCATTCCACTTACTTAGTATATGGTTCGGCCCCCACCCCATAGGGCCCTGTATATTTTATGATAGTTTTGCTTATTTGGTGCATATAGGAAGATTTACTAATGCTAGTCTAGTAGTTCGTGCTTTAATGAGGAATCCTTTTTTTGCAAGACTTGTGTGGTTGGGTGTGAGTTGTAGGCAGTCAATGTTTTGCAGTGGTGAAGGTGGCCTGACCGGAACCTCCTTTGGCTTTTCCTGTGCTGTTACCCCATATCCCCCTGTTGTGTAACCTCTAGCGGTTTAAGGCTGATAGGGTTGCCTTTTCTGCTGTTGTCTTTATGAGGAGCTTGCTTGTAGGGAAGATGGTCTTAGAAACTGCACAATAATACTACCTGCGAAAGGACCTCCTTTGACTAGCGGTTTAAAAAGCCTCGTGACCTTAGCCGGTGTCAGTATCCTTTTTACGTTTTTCTAACATTTGGTTGAACAAATGTTCTTCATCAAAAGGGATATTAAGGTGTTGCACCTCTGGTTTAAATGCAGAGATTTAAAGTTGTGTGTTGGAGAATGAGGATGAATCTGTAGACCTGAAAAAGGCATACATACAACCATTATTAAAAGAAAACAAAACTAGACCCGCAAGACCCCAACAACTACAGACCTATCACAAATGGACCTTTCCTGGGCAAATTGATAGAAAGAGCAGCATTCGCCCAGATGTCAATTCATTGAAGACAATTCTATACTTTCAGACTTCCAAACTGGATTCTACCCAGGAAGAAGCACTGAATCGGCACTCATAGCAATCTGGGATGATCTTAAAAACACAGTCGACCGAAATGGAGTTGCTGCACTACTTCTCTTGGACCTCTCAGCTGCCTTTGATACAGTTGACCATGGCACCTTAACTCAAAGACTCCACGAAGCCGGCATACAAGGGATTGCTCTCAACTGGATTACTTCCTATCTTCAAAAAAGATCGAATATCATCCACTCGCCCCCCTTCTCGTCTGAACCCTACTTCACAAAAGCAGGGGTCCCCCAAGGGTCAATCATCTCACCTTTGCTTTTCAACATCTACATGATATCTTTACCAGAACTGATCAATGATTTCCATCTCACATGCTACAACTATGCAGATGACACACAAATACTTTAAATTAGAATGCCCCAAAAACATTGAAAACTCACAAATCTTCAGCTGCCTCAGAGCCGTTGATCAGTGGATGACCTGGAGCCATCTCAAACTAAATACCTCCAAAACAGAAATACTCATATGTGGTGACTGGAAAAATGATGACCCTCTGTGCGTCTGGCCTGACGATCTCGGACCACCTCCTCAATTATCCAAGGAAGTTACAAACCTAGGAATCGCCATGGATTCCAAGTTAACTATGAATGCCCAAGTGGACAAATTAGCACGAACAAGCTTCATCACCTTGAAGACTTTACGACGCATCTTCCCCCACCTCGGATTTCCACACAAGGTGCAAGCTACTATCTCGCTTGTACTGTCCAAACTGGATTATGCCAATGGCCTCTACCATGGATCATCTCTATCTGTTATGAAAAAACTATAACGTATCCAGAATTCCGCAGCCAGGCTACTATTACATGTAAAGCCGCAAGCCCACATCTCCCCTGCCTTGAGAGCACTACACTGGTTACCCGTTGCCAGAAGATGCACTTTCAAGCTGCTTTGTATCACCCACAAAGATATACATGGAACAGGACCGCTTTTTATCAGAAAGAAAATTACCAAATACATCCAACAAAGAAACCTCAGCTCAAGATTGGCACCCCGCCTTAGAACACCACCATACAAGAAAAAGACTATAGGTGGGACATCCTTCTCCGTCCAAGCAGCCAAACTAATGAATTCATTACCCCCAACTATAAGAGCCACAGACAACTTTCTTGTCTTCAGAAAACTACTCAAGAGTTGTCTCTTTCCTTCATAACCACGATATTCAAACAACTATGAACTGTATATGCCTATGTTGATAAATATGTTTTCAGATTATGTGTGTATTTCCATTTATTTATAGTTTCTTTGGAAAATATGTATCACTACTATGTCATAACAATAAAATACACACACACTCTTTAAAACTGTTTGACTAAGTATTTTTTACCCATGGTTCTAATTATGTGTTGTATGTGCATATGTGTGTGTATTCGTGTGTGTTTGTGTATGTGTATATATATATATATATATATATATATATATATATATATATATATATATATATATATATATATATGTTTCTGTGCTTGGCATGTTTCGTGGATCATTGCATGGCTCCTGGGTGGGTCGTTATACTAGATATCTATGAATTCCTGCTCTCATCTGGTCACACTTATCTACTGATCATCATATGTCATGTCTCTATCAAACTATTCTCCATCCTCACTCTGACTCATCCCAAATCCCTTCTACTACTTTAATCTCCTAAATAACTCTGCCTAAGCTCTTCCCTCCGCTTCCACATCTAACTCATCAAACCTCACTCTACTACTGTGACCTCCCACACAACCCTACTAAATTCTTCTGCATTTATCTCGCCCTGCTACTAAGCTCTCCCTAACCCTTCCACATACTCTTCCCTCCTCCAGCCCCCTTTACTCATCCCAAGCCTTTGGGTTGAGTAAATGAAGGATATACTCCCAATTGACACTTCTGGATTTCTTTCCTCCTCCACCCCTCCATTACTCCAGTCAATCTAACTAACAAACTCTCATATCCGCGGCTCAAATTAACTCATAATAATACTAAAACTGTACTCATAATTTCCCGATACTAATCCATCACTAATTCTTGTTGGGTTCCAGAGTAGCGTGCTACTCATCGAAAAGCACTTCAACGCCTCGTCAGGGGTAGTAAGCGCTATATAAATACGATTACAATACAATACAATAATGCTGGTGAGAGGGCTCCCCCCCCCCCCATTGGACTCATCCTTACAGGAGTGCTTCGGCAAGGGGTGGCAAGGGGATCTCGTGTATGTGTGAGGGGGTGTATTGAGTGGATCCGCAGCTCTGTATTGCCCATCAAGCCAGTGGCGTACGGAGACCGGGAGTTCGGTGGGCCCCCCTTCGTGTAGTTTGCAAGGGGTCTCCTCGGGTTTTGTTACGCCACTGCATCAAGCCGCTTTTTGGCTGCGTGGGATGCTTCTGAGGTGCCAGAACAAGGAACTTAACTCAACTTGAGAGGGTTTTCACTGCACTAAGACCCTAGCGCGGCCTCTGTCGCCTGAGCGATCATCTACAGAGTCCTCTAGTGACCACAACCACAGCACTCCAACCACCCTTGGCCGAGAAACCTCATTTATCATTCAACATAATGGTTGAGACATATTGTGAGGAGGAATAATGGCTTCGCAAGATCTGGTAAAGCAAACCATCCAGGTGGCTACGCGCATGCGGTTACGCATTGTTAATTATATCCAATAAATTATTATGAGAATGCAACATGTATTAATAATAATGATGGCCTTCTGTTTGGGCCACTTGCGAGTGTCCTTGCTTCAGTTTTCTTTTTAAGAATCAAGGTTTAACTCAGTATCAGCTTGTCCCTGTTCACAGACCCCCAGGCAGGCTTGAGCTGCCAGTACAGTGCCTGCTTAGGGAGTCACACATCCTTTTCTTTTCCAGGCAGCCCTGCCTTTCGGCATCCCAAAGCCTGTTACTTCCCCAGGCCAGTTTGTGAGTGCGCGTGTGTGTGTGTGGGAAGGGGGGGGGCAGGAGGGGCATTAATTCTCAAGCGTCCGATTGCTCTTTTCTGCTGCTGTCTTGCAACATATTACCTTTTGCTCAAATCATTTTATACTCATTGTCCTGGTAAGTGTGGGTAGGGAATTTTGTAGCTGTGAAGTGGAGGAGTCTTACCTGGTGGCGTAGGGGGCTCACTTCATACGTTTTCTTTGTTTGCCAAGGGGCTAATCAGTGTATTTGCACCAAGCTCATCATCTCGCTAATCACTAAGACCATGATTTTTTCAGCGACCTTCCACCTTAGGGGTCCTAGGACCCTTACCCACTTTCAAAGGTTTGTTAGGCATGCTTTTCCAGGGTCAGACTGGCCTATAGGCAGGGCCACTAGAATTATGTGATTGTACTGTTGCAGCGTTTTTTGCATAGTTATAGATTTGCTGCATTTGCCACATAATCCACCACCTACTGCATAATCTGTAGACTTTAACAAAAAAGAAATGTTTTAAGCTCAAGTGGCTCAAAAGTTACTAAAAAGCAGCAACAGTGGAAGGCCCTTTGCAAAGATTGCCTGGTCACATTTCTGTTCATCTTGCTGTATTGAGGCGTTAAACTGGTACAAAAGAGGTGCAAACAATACCCAGACATGTTTAGAAGCGTAAAGTGGCAAAATAACGAAGCAATACTCTAGCAAAAATTGGCACATTTCACCTCATAGGTTGCCTTTTCTTGCTACATAATTTACTCAAAACTGCTACATAATTTGGCCCTCCTCTATGGTATAATTTTAGCTATCTAATTCATTAATACTGGAGACTTTTATTTTGGTGCCCTGGCCTATTTGCAGGCCAAATCCGAGCCTGTGCTCCTCTCCTGGCTCCAGAACCCTATATGCTCCTTTGTTCTTGGAGCAAGCAGAGGCAATTTTGCCAACTTTGCTCCCAGGCCTTCTACTGGGTTGTGGCACTGCCCCCCAATGCTCGCTTGTGCGCTTGACCTTTGCTCTTCTTTTACAACTTGGACTACCTTGGAATCTATGCAAATCTGGTGAGGAAGCGCAATGGTAACTGTTCCAGATTAACCACCTAATGTGGAGGTCTGTTTGTAACCTCACGTCACCTGTTCTAATCTTGACAGGATCATAATGATGTTTTGAACCCTCAATATTTTCAGTTAAGAGTAAATGAGGCCATTCTCATTGTTCTGAGGGCTAGAGGAAGGTCTTAGGTGAATATTTTATGTCTTCCATTTCACAGAAAGTTTCAGCATTTGTGTGTGTATTTTGGCAAAAGTGGCCATTTCTGGAAGGACTGTCCTACAAAACCCCCCAAAACAGAGTAAAAACTAGCTTTAGGGCTGAAGACAAGCATCTAACGAAGAAGGGGCAGACTGGTCAGTAAGTAGAGATCCCAGAAGCATGACAGAGAAACCCAGACTGTATTTCTGAAGAGTTCTAGAACTAGCACCATCACTCGTCCTCCATATCATTCACTTTGCCCACTACACTGCTTGTGACATATAGCCTGGAGAGGGAGTTGAGAGCTGCATCTTGTGAATGCATATAATTTCCACAGGATGAAGTGTTCACAGGTGAAGCTTTACTGGTGGGGTGAAAGATTTTTGGGGCTACACAGGCGCTCAAGATCATGAGTAGCAAATAATCGGGTCAAGTAAACCAACAACCCAAGGAAACAAGGGTGCCTGCACAAGGGAACACCCCCCACCCTTATGGATTAAACAATCCAGTAAATAATGATACAAGGTGCGGCACACCCAACAGAAACTTATTTATGAGCTTATATGCAAATCATCAACAAAGAGCAAAGTTCAACATCAATGTTTAATACATATTTGAAAGAGTCCATTCTATTTGGAAGAGTCCATTCTTATTCAGCAATTTGAATACTTATTCTCATAGGTATATGCATTTCTCAGTAGCGATGCAAATCAAGCTGTGATTAATGACACATCCATAGTACTACAATTCAAGCCAACACGTGTTTCGTCTTGGGAAAAACTTCAATCCAATCCCAAATGACTTCTTCAGGGCTCCTAATTTAACCAATTCCAACCGTCAATAATCAATGTCCAATCGATGTCAATCGGTAAGTAAATAGTGAACTATTGTCACATGGTTTGTATGCTCCAGTGAACAGTTTCACTTCTCGGTATTGGTAGCAATATTAGTCTAGTGCAATAACCAATTTTTGGCCTCAGATCTCTTTCTTGTATTGGGAGAAGCGAGTGCGCCACTCCCAACGCGGTCAGTGCAGCCGATAACGCGAGTGTGCGACTCCCGAGCCCGGCTTCTCCCAATACAAGAAAGAGATCTGAGGCCAAAAATTGGTTATTGCACTAGACTAATATTGCTACCAATACCGAGAAGTGAAACTGTTCACTGGAGCATACAAACCATGTGACAATAGTTCACTATTTACTTACCGATTGACATCGATTGGACATTGATTATTGACGGTTGGAATTGGTTAAATTAGGAGCCCTGAAGAAGTCATTTGGGATTGGATTGAAGTTTTTCCCAAGACGAAACACGTGTTGGCTTGAATTGTAGTACTATGGATGTGTCATTAATCACAGCTTGATTTGCATCGCTACTGAGAAATGCATATACCTATGAGAATAAGTATTCAAATTGCTGAATAAGAATGGACTCTTCCAAATAGAATGGACTCTTTCAAATATGTATTAAACATTGATGTTGAACTTTGCTCTTTGTTGATGATTTGCATATAAGCTCATAAATAAGTGAAGTGTTCACAGGTCACTACCTGTCTGCATAACACATATGGCAGTAATGCTGTGCACCCAAGACACTTAAAGCACAGTAACACTCTCTGTAGTACAATTATTGGTCAGTTCTAATAACTACAAAAACGAAGACTGTCATCTTAGTGCATCCACCAAGTAACAGTCCTCCAGAGGAACAGCAGAGCTCTTGAGACAAAAAGAAGTAACTTATTTATCAAATTGACTAAACATCAGCAAAGTCAACAAGAAACAGTATCACTTGAGGTGCACCAAATGAAGGTTTATGTAAGTAATGAGAGAACTGTTCAGGGTTCTTCATCTCAATTCCACTATCGTCTGCCCAAGAGGATACCACTACCCCCCCCCCCCCAACACTGGCAATTGCCTATCCACTTTTTCATAAAAGAAAACGATGTATGTGGTGAATAGATTTATTGGTCATCCACCGGATAACTGCTGTATATACATTGCGCCTTACCCATCAACTTCTATGGTTACATTTTGTCTTTCATGATGGAGCAGCTGGATGCACATTTCTTCCTATAAAGGGATCAAGTTCACTTCCTCGCAAGATCACATGTCAGTTTGAATTGCAATAAAGGATAGAAGCATTGGTTCTAAACCATGTTTTTTTAAACGACATAAGCTACTATTAAAACCTTCTTAAATACTTCCTGCACACTTCCAGCTCAAAGGGCTTCAAGTCCTTTGCAAATGGTCCCGATCCTTAGTTCTTCTCGAGACTGGTTATTATGACAATACCAAACTCATTTTGAAGTTCAGTTAAACCTTTAGTTTTGGCAAAGCTCACATCAGAGAAGTTAGCTCAGGCTAACTATGTAGTATGTACAATCAAGATCTTTCTTCAGGGTTCAAAATGAACATCAAAGTCCTCATGGACATATCACATCACATGGTTAGATATTTTATGCAGGAGTCTGTTGGCAGTCAGTTGCCCAAGCCCCGGTGAGCTCTGGAATGAACCCAGGCAACTTTATCAGGTCCACACTCACTCCTCTGAAGGTTGTGCCACACCATTTGCATAGGCTGGATGCCACACCCATGTGACATGATCATATTACAGCAGTGACATTTTCATTGGTTATATTTACTAATGCAACTTTAATGTGCATTTATCTGCTTGCCATATACAAAAAGGCCCAGTCCGAAGGGATTTCCACAGGGAGAGGATTTTTTTTTTTGTATGAAAAACCCTCACCCACCAGGGATACCCCTTGACTGCATGCTTCATCGTAGGTTTTACTCCCGTTCTGCTACAGAACGAGGCGTGCTGTGACCGACGGAATACATGGGAGCACTTATGGTTTCAACAATGTGAATGCTAAAAGGGATAGGAGTGGTGGGGTCTTGGTGAGTTAAAAATACCGCCCTCTGGGTGGTATTACTAATTGAAAAATGTCTCAGAGGGGTGGTATGGTTAAAAAGGGGTGTTGGAGGGGGGTATGTTATGTACTTTACCTCCTAGGTGGTCTACATGTTTTGGAGTCTACCCCAAGACTCCTCATCAGGACCAAGGTGAACTCCCTAGGGTCACTCCTTGTACACCTACCACTTATGAAAGCACTATTACTACATGCTCTGTGGTGTGGTTTATTATATACAACTAAAATGAAAAAATACCCATTGGTATCGATGTTCTGCTGGACAAACCTGTGGAAGGATGAAATAATAAAATTTGCTAATTGTATCTTTCAGGGGTGTGGTCTTATTGCCACCATCACCCTGCCCAATGGCACTTGTAATCCACATAGAAAAACAAATACGAGACATACTACATATAGAAAAACACAACATGCTTCAACACGTGAGGCACCTCTAAGAAAACACACGTGGTGCTTGCCTGACCTACTTCTAGTGTCTACGCTATTCGCCTCCTGGATCCTCCGGGAGGGGTGTGTGCTTGTAGTCACACTCTGAAAAATATATCTGCAGCAAAGTTAGACTCACTGAGCGCGTTGCCAACGTTGTAGGTGGTCAGAGGCATTGTGCACACTTACTTCATCAAAGCGACACTCCCGGTTGCAGCCTAATTCTCACCTCACCGCGGTCTGAAAAACCCTTGGTCCCAGTTGGGATCCGGTATTTATGAGAGAAGCTGCTGACATGCCCCAACTAGTGGGTGCGTCTGGCACTAGACCGATGACCATCTAAAATGGCGGTCATCAATGTCCACACAGAGGGCTGCGAGGGCCACAGATCATAGGTGTCTGAAAAAATAAATTACTGGCAATAGAGTACAAAAAAGGGGGAGAGGAGGGAAAGGGGGGTGGAAAGGGGTGGGGGAAGAAAGGAGTGAGAGGGAAGGGAAAGAAAAAGATAATAAAATAAAGAGGATGGATAGCACTAATATGTCAGGGCTGAAGAAAAGTATTTGTTGAATTCATAATTGGTGGCAGTTGGCTTAAAAGGACTCATGAGACGTGTATTAATATATAGATGGTGACCTGCTGGATGTGTTGGTGTCACGCTCGTAAAGGGGAACCAGCTGTTAGTGTTGCGTTAGCTGGCCCTAGGGGATGTTTTCGTTAAGGCCATGTTGATGGGTGCATAATTTAAAAACCCAACGCTGTTCTCTTTTGAGTAGGAAGGATTCGCTCCCAGCCTCCTTGTGATGTTCAAGCATGACCCCTTGGTAATCATCTACTGTGTGTGTGCTATTAATGTAGTGAGAGGATATTTTTTGTGGTGGCACAGCCACATCTCAAATTGCTACGATGTTTACCAATTCGAATTTTCGCTTTATGGGCAGTAATTTCTATGTAATGTAGATTGCATGGGCATGTAATATCATAGACTACTCTTTGGGTGTTGCAGTTGGTGAAATCCTTGATTTCCCATGTGGTATTGTCATTGAATGTGACCCTCTTGGTTGCGTTTGTCAAATGGTACACACTGCAATTGCCACATGGGTAGTGTCCTGTGGGTGGTGGTAGGAGGTTGCTGGTGTCCAACCTTCTCTTAGGTGGGTGTGGCCGGGTGTGCACTAGCATGTCTTTTATACTTTTGCCACATCTATGGGAGAACATAGGTTCAGGAAGGTCCAAACGGCCGCTATTCAAAATGCTGCAATGCCTGTTGATAATCTTATTCACCTGATTACAGGCTACATTGAATGTCGTACTACAGATGGGTCTTTCTTCTTTCTCTTTTTGGGGAGGGGTGTTCAAAAGAGCCTCTCTGTTGTTGTTGCATGCTCTTTTCATGGCACGATTGATGATTCTGGGAGGGTATTTCCTTGCCTTCAATTTTAATGCAAGGTTCTGAGCTTGCCAATTGCAGTGTGTGCCATTTGACAAGTGCAACGAAGAGGGTCACTTTCAATGACAATACCACATGGGAAATTAAGGATTTCACCAACTGCAACACCCAAAGAGTAGTCTATATCATTACATGCCCATGCAATGTACATTACATAGGAATGACTACCCGTAAAGTGAAAATTCAAATTGGTGAACATCGTAGCAATTTGAGATGTTGCCGTGCCACCACAAAAATGTCCTCTCACTACATTAATAGTGCACAAACAGTAGATGATTACCAATGGGTCATCCTTGAACATCACAAGGAGGCTGGGAGCGAATCCTTCCTACTCGAAAGAGAACAACGTTGGGTTTTTAAATTATGCACCCATCAACATGGCCTTAACAAAAACATCCCCCTGGGGCCAGCTAACGCAACACTAATGACTGGTTCCCCTTCACGAGCGTGACACCAACACATCCAGCAGGTCACCATCTATATGTAAATACACATCTCATGAGTCCTTTTAAGCCAACTGCCACCATTTATGAATTCAACAAATAATTTTCTTTCTTCAGCTCTGACATATTAGTGCTATTCATCCTCTTTATTTTATTATCTTTTTCTTTCCTTTTCCCCCTCCCTTTTTTCTTCCCTCTCTCTCCTCTCTTCCCCCCTTTTCCACCCCCTTTTCCCTCCTTTCCGCCCTTTTTTGTACTCTAGTGCCCGTAATTTATTTTTTCTTGCACCCCGAGGGACACCCGTGATCTGGGGCCCTCGCAGCCCTCTGAGTGGACACCGATGACCGCCATTTTGGAAGGTCATCGGTCTAGTGCCAGACACGCCCACAAGTTGGGACACGTCAGCAGCTTCTCTCATAAATACCGGATCCCAACTGAGACCGAGGGTTTTTCGGCACAAGCACAATCCCGCCCCCGAGGATCCAAGAGGCGAATAGCATAGACACTAGAAGTAGGGCACGCATGCACCACATGGGTTTTCTTAGAGTTCCATATGTAGTATGGCTCGTATTTGTTTTTCTATGTGGATTACAAGTGCCATTGGGCAGGGTGATGGTAGCAATAGCACCACACCCCTGAAAGATACAATTAGCAACTTTTATTCTTTCATCCTACCACAGGTTTGTCCAGCAGAACATTGATACCAATGGGTATTTTGTCATTTTAGTTGTATATATTAAACCACACCACAGAGCATGTAGTAATAGTGCTTTCATTAGTGGTAGGTGTACAAGGAGTGACACTAGGGAGTTCACCTTGGTCCTGATGAGGAGTCTAGGGTTAGACTTCGAAACATGTAGACCACTTAGGCGGTAAGGTACATAACATGCCCCCCCAGCACCTCTTTTTACCCATACCACACCTGCGAGACATATTAAATTAGTAATACCATCCAGAGGGCGGTATTTTTAACTCACCAAGACCCCACCACTCCTATCTCTTTTAGCATTTACACTGTTGAAACTATCAGTGCTCCCATGTATTCCATCAGTCGCAGCACGCCTCGTTCAGTAGCAGACTGGGAGGAAACCCAGTGATGAAGCATGCCACCAAGGGGTAACCCTGATGGGTGAGGGTTTTTCATACAAAAAAAGTTTCCTCTCCCCGTGGAAGTCCCTTCGGACTGGGCCTTATTGTACAATTAGCAAAGTTCTAAGGATAGACCCAGTCCCATCAAACCCTCCTTCTCCCCCTTTTTTGTTAGCATGCTTACCATATACAACTGCAACCATCTCAACACTCACCTACTCAGTGGATACGATAAAGATCCCAGTGGGGCTTCAAATAATATCCTAAGCTTTCCTATCTACTTGAACCACTTGTGTTAAGAAATAAGTTTAACTGCCTACCTTTTTGCAAATAACTTAAGACTCTGTTCAGCACTTTTCCACGAATAGCATGCTCTGCAGAATGTTCCTAGTTTCATGTGTAGTGTTCCCATAGGTATCTCCTGCCATCTCTCCACCTGCACGGTATACCCTCCAAGTCGTGTGCTAAATAAATCACAATATTGTCTCTCTAGGTTTGGGAGAGCAGCTGTGCAAAGGGGACACAGATGATTGAGCATGATTAAAGCATGTACGCTAGAGTGTGCGATGCATCACTTCTGCAGACTACTGCAGTAGCACTACATAGCTCCTCTGCATGTTGTGAGGCAGCTGGACCAGGGTTTGCTTAAGTACATGAGGTAAGGCAGCAACCACAGAGTGCACCCAATTGTGCGCCAGCTCAGTGGAAGAGGATTGGAATAGACCATATCTCATAGACACACCGCTCATTCCTGCCGTTTTCTTTTGACACAGGGCAATGCAGCACGAATCCTTTTGGTGCTGCCCTGTGCCAAAATGTTGTAAATAAGCCCCTTTGTGTCAATTTACCACAAGACTGTCTTTCACCATGGTTCAGTGCACTAAATCTGCATCAGTGTATTCTGAGGGGTGTGTTTACAAGCCCTGTGCACCGCCGGAGCATCACTTCTTTGATGCTCTGGCAGCGCAGACTGCAGGACCTTATCTTTGAGGCCACGCAAAGCCACGTTGCATGGCTTTTCATGGCCTCATAGATATGGAGTAAGGCAATGGAGCTCAAGTTGCTGTGTTGCCTTACTTTGCGTCAAGGGGGTGTTTCATGGGCATTGCAGTGGGTTTTTCCCTGCAATAAACCTGGATTTTGACACTGCCCCAGATTTACTAAATGATGTAAACCTGGGACAGCACCAAAACTTTATGCCTCCCCAGGGGTGGCGTAACAGGGAAAATATTTATTTTTAAGTTTTTCCTCTTTCCATGTGGGAAAATGCCTCTCGGGATTGCCTTTGTGCAGGAAGATGTCCCTTCCAGAACAAAAACAATCCTGCATGCAATGCAGACACCCTTGCACCAGGGTGCAAGGGTGCCTGTGTTGGTGCTAGGCACCAAATTGTGCACCCACACTGGGTGAAATGATAGGAATGCACCATATTTCATAAACACGGTGCATTCCTGCCCTTTCACATTGGCGTAGGGCAGCGCAGCAAAATAATTTGCAGCTCTGCCCTATGCAAATCTGTTGTAAATATGCCCCTAAGTCTGTGGTGGCACACACTAACCCATTATTGGTGCACTCTGCCTGTCTATAGCCAATCATTGTGATGCCTGGAGTGTATACAGCTGTGTATTTTTTGCTTGGACTTCCTTGTCCTTTTGTATGTCATTGCCTCCTTTTGGGGATCTGCCACAATCACCAAGTGACTACGTTCCTTGTATGTTTTGGTATGTATTCTGGACCAAGGGTCATCTTCAATGATATGACTAGGATGGGGTTTAGGAGGTTATTCTGCAACATGTTATCACTTTTGATACTGTCAACAAAGAAGGTACAACCTCAATCGTCCCACAGCAGCTAGAATTTGCAAAAATTAGATATGACCTATTTGCCAACAATGTGTGTTGTATCTTAATTCTCAAACGAAATTCCCTGAAAGGAAGCACACTAATGCTGGCATCTATCCATTACTGAGGCCTTGATGAGATATTGAGTAGCACAACAAAGATTGCCCATGGGGGATCCTGCAGCTGTGCACATCTTTGTCTTCATTTAGACACTTGTACCCAAACGAGTATCCCCCTTTGATGTAGAAATTGATAATAAATTGTTTCAAACGATCCCAGGAACTGATACTTTTGTTACTGATTGAGATGAAACGTTGTAAAAGGAAGTGAAATTATTCTGTTCAAAACTAACATTATAGATGGTGTGTCAGCTAATAGTTTTTGATCTAGCTGCTCTATATTTAGTAATGCATATGTGGATTCTTTCTTTGCTGTGTTTGTTTGTGTAAGCATCACATTGTGTAACTTAAATATTTCTGAAGCATTTAGAAACTGCCATGGAACCCACCCAGCGTGTAATATTTGTAGTGCCCAGTTTAATTGGATCATAGCTCTTAATGAGCCTGGCCGTGTTGCAACATGCTCATGTCATCCTGTATTAGGTCAAATGCAGATGGTACTATTTTATTTAGTGGATACACTTCTCTTGACACATTTTTTGCCAATTTGTCTAATTCTCCCAGCTGCTTCTTGCTGTAAAACTTTCAACATTTCATTGTACATGTCATTTATCATACATTTTGCTCTCGAAGTACATGTTCCTAAAAGGAAATCAGGCATATCCATATTTTCCCTAATTGGTGACAAATTCTGCTTTATAGCTTGCAAGCTGCAGTGTTGTAGCCAATGTTGACATAATATTACAGGTATGTTGATTCTATCATAGTGTGGATCAGGACGGTTAGTTTTGAAACCAGAAGTGTTGGAAAGGATACATTTCATGCAGTCATTTGTGTCTACAGGCCATAAGGCCCAACCTTCAGGATGGAACTTAGAGGAATTTACATGTGCCATTTTAATCGTGTCATTTACTGTGTCTCCAGCATGTTCATTTTAATCTCCCAATCTGTGTACTCTGCTGCTTTTGGGGGAATGGAAGGAATTCTAATATCTTTCATGCTACCAAAACCTACACAGGGAGTTTGCTGAATAGTTTTGTTTAGGAAAATCATCACCCAGGGTACGCATGCTCTGAAAGGGACTCTTTTTGTGTCTACATTTTCTTTTCAGTACTCATAACCCTGTGTCATAAGAATAAATCTGTTTAGTACTTGTCATGCACTTTCTACCGCTTCAGGCTTCTGTTTGTAATAGAAAGCAGAGGGATCAAATCTGTGTTCACTATCAAAATAGGGAAATGTCTTCATGTAATTTGTGGTGTTGCTTGCATGTTGTGTTGTTCACTGTTCCCATGGTGTGAAATTGTAAGTTTCACTGACAGAGCTAGTTCGGTGAATGTAATGGCGTGCACAGTGATGATTGCAATGCTCGTCCTTGTAATTATCCACATTCAAATAAGGATCTTCATTTTCAAGGCTAGTATATGCTTCTAAACCAGACATCAAACTTCTTACTGTTTCTATATCCCATTCATCTGAAAAGGAACCATGAATTATAATATCATCTGCTGAAAATTTCATAACATAATGTAATTGCAGAATTTCAGCATGTCCCATAATCTGATAATGAACCTTTTCCCAAACCATAGCATGCAGTATAGGGTAAAACACAATGTTCACAGTATATAAGTTTCTTAGAACTCCATGGGAAGAAAAATGTGGTTGTGGTTCTTTTGCGACCATCTATAGCATAGTTGTTTGTGGTTAATACTGTGAGTTTAATAATAATAACAATATTTAACATCACAAGGTACAGGACAAAGGACACTCCTGTAGCAATCCAAACATAAGACCATGGTGGTATCAACTGCCATACTTTAGAAAGTTCCACTCCAGCTATGTTTGAGGAATCTGAAGAAAAGCCAACTACAATGTATTTGGATTCTGTCTAACCAAAAGTGCTGGTTCTGCTAGACAGCATCTCCATAGTTTTTGTCTCTAGAGGGGGGGGGGTTCATATTTGTTTTACAGCATTTGATTGCACAGTTTCTCTTGCAGAAATTAAGTCGCCAAACTTCTCCAAGGAACCTGGTGTGTGTTGTAAACATGAGATGCAGTCTACTCAGCTGTCCCCTGCCAGGGACTTGGGCTCTCATGGTTGTTGAGCTCTTCAAGAAGAATCCCTTGCAGGGTAGAGGCAGGATGCAAGGTTCTACCCTGCGGCCTCCCTTGTTTGTATCTGTTTTGGGCGACTATGCAGAATCAACTACATGATGTTTCTTTATGTACTCGATTGATACTCGTCTGTTCTTTTTTGAGCCAGGCTATGGAAGCAAGACTACAGTGTGTGTGTTTTTTACCCCCAGCACAGGTATGGGTGGTCGATAAAATGGTCCAAGCACTTGTTGTCTGGAATCTTCCCTCGAACTGGATCTGCAACTCTGGGGATCCACCCTTCTGTGAGTGGCAAAACATTCTCTTCACCCGTGGCAGAATCAGAATGCTTCACATTCAATAGGTTGTCTCCGACCTCTTGGACTTTCAGTAAAACAAATTTTGATCTAGGTGCAAAGCACTAAAGCATTTTCCTCTGCGACCTTCCCAGAGTTATGCAGGTCAGGAACATACATAGTTATTCTGAAGAGCACCTCATTGGGGGGCCCACTTCCCAATACTCCCCCGGGCAAATTGTTTAATGCTCTCTGGACTCTATAGAGATCATAGACTCAATTAAAACCTGTGCTCAACACCTGGGTGTTAGGGCCTGCTTAAGCGTGAAGTTGGTGTATTTTACTAACCCACTTGTGTTACTTTTGAATAGGTTACTGAATTGTAGACAATACCCCAGCAAACTCTTTGCATCCTCGTAAGCCCATTGGACTGTTTTCCAAATGGAATGTGTGAATGCCAGCAAGCACTACAAATCCTTTATAATGGTCCAAGTATCAGCAGATCTCTCAGCCCACACCCGTAGGAACAGAGAACATGAATCTACTGCAACTAAAATGTATTTAAAGCAGTTATCAGACTGTAGGCGACCGAAGTGGTCCAGACACAAAATTTGAAATGGCTTATTGGACAGCAATAAAGAGGTCTGTTCTGGTCTTTTAATGGTGTAATCTGTTATTTTCGAGCAAATATCACATTGCCACACATATTCCTTAGTTTGGTTTGGTAAACCTGGTCACCTGTAATGTTTTTGGAGCAATTAAACTGTGGAGCAGATGCCACAACCTCATAAGCTGACCTCAGCTTCATAGGCATCGCTCTATCGCTCTTTCTACCACTTCGGACAGGCACACAGTATTGGAGTGTTATCTGAACTGAGGGTATAGGAACATTTGCAAAGAAACCCTTCTGGATTTGTTTATCCTTTGAGTTGGCCAGTATGTATTTATTGATTCCGGTTTGAGATTAGGTCACAGCAACTATTTTTACAGTTTGAACTTCTGCCTTTGTGGGGGAGGGTGGCAGTTCCATAAGCAGGAATACCATCATGCTGGTGTCCTAATGTGTCTCACACGGACTAATGGAATATTTTAAGATGGCAGCCTTTATACAGAGCTGTTTATTTTTAATTGGTTTCTCTTTTGAATCTTTGAATCCTTTCATTCTCCAATGTGGTAAATCCACAAAATACGCCTGCTTGCAGAAAGAAGTGTCAGTCACTATTAGTATTGAAACTCCTGGTTCAGTCTTCAATAGTGTGAGCATTAGGCTTTCCTCTCTGCTATCTGTACGAGTCCATCATCTAAAGTTTGAATGCAAGTGTGTTGCGGCTCAAATTTACTGTCTTTAATAATTCCGTGCAACAGCTGGTTGTGCAGAGCCATCTGTATAGATCAAGCTCTTACAGCTATCGATGAGTGGTTTCTGAAGTCAGAGGCAATTTCTGCTCGTACTGGAGAAATTATTGTGTCTTTACTGTAGTGTAGAATAATATTGAAACTACACATCCACAGCATTTATGACAATAATGTCCATTGAATCCACCTGGGGTGTAGTGCTCGAACATTTGGAATGCTGGCTTTAGTGGATGCCTCAAGGGGAGGTATGAGAGAAACAATAATATTTAGCTTTTCTACGCCAAAGGATGCTGCTTGATAATGGCCGTTTGTACAGGTGCAAGAATGTTCTCAGTTGATAGAAAACAGACTCTGCATATGAGTGTAAATTTCATTTGTATACAATGGGAATTGTCTGCCTCTCATTGTAGTTCACTTAGGTTTAGCTTGAGGTACTAGGAAAATTTCTCAATGATTTGAAGTCAACATGGGAGTCATTAAGTTGTGTAATGGTTTAACTCACCCAGCATAATGTGAAATAAATGTAAGCTCGTCCGAAGTTAAGGTAAAATCAGCAGGGCTGAGTGCATATGAGAGCTGCAAAGTTGCATGTTTCTGAAGGAAACCTGGCGTTAGTCATTTTCCCTCAATTAATAGCTCATAGCATAGGAAGACTACATTCAAGTACACTATTTTAATATTTTTTATTAAATTAATTTTGTAACCATTTGAGTCCAATATGGTTAGGTGTGTGTTTAAATAATAGTCTGTGATGTAAATATCATCAATGCAAGATAGGGCTTCAGGATCTGGTTGCAAGATCTATATAATGCAGGCTGACAATAGACTTGGACTACTCGTGTATCCCACTGGGAGATTAAGAAAAAACACTGAGCCCCAAGGATGGTAAAGGCTATTAGATACCCGCTTTCAGGCATTATATGCTTATTGCTTATTATAAACCCATAAGCAATATCTAGCCATGTTATATCTGTTTTACGCACCAATCATCAGGCCCGTACTCTGCGCATTTTGCAGGCATTTGTACACGTGTGAATTTAAATTCCTATAGTCCAAAACTATTCTAGATGTTTTACCCATTTGCAAGAAAGAAGAAAAGGGGAGTATTCCTCAGTGAATTACAAGGTGCTATTACGCTATGGTATTATAATTGTATAGGCATTGTTTTTATGTTGAGCTTAGCCTCTGGTTTTATTGGATCTGAGGTTCAGTCCTTAAGGGAATGACATGAGGAACTGGATTTCATCCCATTCCGCTTGTTTCCATATTGCACTGGAGCAAGTTTTACAACCCATTCTCTGGCATAAATTTCCCTGATGTCCTCAGGTATTATAGGGGTAAATTCTACTTTATTCATCTCCTCTCGCCAGGAGTGCTTCTGTAATAAAGAATGGAGGCCAGTCCTCCTCTGCCAAGATTATGTCAGAGGCATCAGATAAATGTGATCAGAAGATTGTTTTTATTGTGCATGGAATATCCCTTCTATTGATGTAAAGCCCTCGTGCTCCAACTCGGCCAACTCCATTTTAAGTTGGCCACAGCGCCATCTTAGAAAATGGAGGTCACCATTTTAAACAATGGAGGTTGCCATCTTTGGACAATGGAGGTGACCATTTTTTTCAATTTATGCAGAATCATTGTCATGTGTGCCATTTGACGCAGATGTTGTTTGACCTTATCTTTCTAAGAACTGCAAAAGTATCAGGTTACTCGACTAATGACACAGATAATAACACCTGATGCACCATCTGTCTGGGACATGTGTCTACTTATTACCACGTCAAGGTCAAATTAGAAGAAATACAGACATATAGACAAAACAGTGTAGTGTGAATTGACGTCCACTCACCTTATATGTTCATAAGGAAACGTCTGGGACACACACCTTGATGTACATAATCTATGTAAGACATTCCTAAATTTATGACAGACATTCCAATCTCTGATAATATTTAGTATATAAGGACTGCCACTTGTCAGGACAGGTCCTTTCACCAGAGTATCACACAAGATTTTGCCAGAAGACAGTCTCACCTACATCCTGTGCACTTCGGAGATGCTACATCTCACCCAGTGCTGATAAAGCTGAGTCAAAGAGGAAGGCCACTACTGCAGCGATTTTTTGCCCTTTGCAGGGAACACTGCTTTCACTGATAATAACAGCTCTCGCTGTCAACAAGGTGTGCAGTGCATTGCTTCTCCCTAGGAAACTCTAGTGTTATGTTTTACATGACATTTTAACCATGTTAGAGATGTTAATTGTATTCTCGTTGCTTACAGTGTGTTTTCTTGCCATTTTAGGGCAAAGCCTTCCAGATAGAGCAGATTTCTAGTTTGCTAAAGACATCTTAGGAACATTGAGAAAGTGTTCAAGGAAATGCATTCCACCCGTTGCTTACCATCGGCTTTGTGGTTTGTAACTCACATTTTCTGGCTTTCTATTTGCCAGCTTTATTTGTTTTAGGCTGTCCAGGTTCAGTTTGTCCCTTGAAAGGAGCAAAGTCTTTTCACACTACATATCTTTGTTCTCTTCCACAAGTGCTCCTTTCTGTAAATAGGCCAGTAAATCTAAATCTTGTTCTTATCTTGTTACATTTGCTGTACATACAAAGACAGAGATCAAATGTCAGGCTCTGTCTTCCAAGGAAACTTGGTGTTTACTTGTTTTTCTCTGACTTCAAAGTGACAGGATTTATGTGACAATCTTGCTGGATACTGGGGTAAGGTAGGGTTTTTCTAGCACACAATATTTAAATGTACTGTGCAAGTATGTCAGAATATATCACAATTAGGAAACCACAAATGAAGCTAATTTTTGTTAATTCTGAAGTGTGTTGGAAACAAATAAATATAATCAGAACAAATCCATACACTAGGTGATGCCATTTCCACACATTATCATATGTGCACTGTATAGTTTTATTAGTAAAAGTGTATGTCTGTACTAAGGTAATGGTTATTTCAATTGAAAATATGTTGTATGTAATGGCAGTGTGCTATCACACCATGCATATTCCACTCTACGCCACCCACTCTACTCGGCACCACTCTACTCCACTGCTCTGTACTCTGCACCACTCTACTTTATACCACTCCTCACCATTGCATTCTGAACCACTATACTCTACCCCTCCCTGCACCACTTTATTCTATGCCACTCCACTTTTCACCTCTGTACTCTACTCTGCACCACTATACTCTATGCCAATGCACTCTACACCACTCTAGTCTAGGCCACTCTAATCTTCTCTGCACAACTCTACGCTACAACACTTCACTCTACACTACTTTGCAACACTGCACTCTATGACAGTGCCCTCTATGCTGTCCCATTCAACTCTGCACTCTTTGCCAATCCACTGTACGCCACCCTAGTCTACTCTGCACCACTGCACTCCATGATGTCCCATTCAACTCTGCGCCCTTCACTCTATGCCAATCCACTGTACGCCACTCTAATCTACTCTGCACCACTCCACTCAATGGCACTGCACTATACACCACTTTACTCTATCCCATTACACTCTACGGCACTCTACCCTGCACCACTGCCCACTATGTCACTGCAATCTACACTGAAATATTCTACGCCACTGCACTCTGCGCCACTGCACTCTATGCCTCTCTACTCTAAATCACTCAACTCTAAGCGACTGCAGTCAACGCCAGTGCACACAACATAACAGGCACTTTCCATCATTGCACTCTACTCTGCACCACTGCTCTCCACACCACTGTAATCTATGCCAATGCACTCTATGCCACTCTACACCACTATACTCTACAGCACTTTACTCTGCAACACGGCAATCTCAGCCATTGACCTCTACACCACTCTACTCTGCATCACTGCACTCTACGCCAATGAACTCGACGCCACTCTACTCTGCATCACTGCACTCTATGCCAATGTACTCTACGCCACTCTACTCTGCATTACTGCACTCTACACCAGTGCTCTCAGCATCACTCCACTCTACGCCACTCCATTCTATGCTACTCTACTCTGCACTACACTGTGCCACTGCACTTGCTGCCACTCTACTCTACGCCATTCTACTCTGCGTCACTGGAATCTATGCCACTGTACTCTACGCCATGGCACTCTACGCCACTCTGCACCACTGCACTCTATGTCACTGCACTCTACTATGCACCACTCTAATCTACGCCACTGCATTCTATGATGCTGCATTGTACACTGCTGAAGATGAATTCTATTCTGCTGTACTCTACGCCCCATTGTACTCTGCAACACTTAACGCAAATGCCCTCTTCACCAGTCCACTCTACTCTAAGCTACTCCAATTCACTGTACGCCACTGCACTCTACACCACTATACTCAGTGTCACTGCACTCTACACTACTGTACTCAGTGCCACTGCACTCTAAACCACTCTCATCAAAACCACGGTACTCTACGCCACTCTACGCCACTGCACTCTGCACCACTCTACGACACTCTGCAACACTGCACTCTATGCCACTGAGCTCTACACCACTGTACTCTGCACTGCTACATTCTATACCAATACATTCTATACCACTGCACTGTACACCGCTCTGCTCTGCATCATTTCGCTCTATGCCACTGCGCTAGCCAGCACTCCACTCTGTGCCACTCCACTGTATGCCACTCTACTCTACTCTGCACCACTGCACTCTGCATCACTGCCCTCTATGCCAATGCACTGTTCTATGGAACACTCTGATCTATGCCTCTGCATTTTACGATGCTGCAATGTACGCTGCTGAATTCAATGTCACTGCATTCTAAGCCACTGCACTCAACGCCACTATACTCTGCAACACTCTATGCCAGTGCATTCTACACCAATCCAGTCTATTCTACGCCACTTCACTGTACGCCATTCCATGTGATTCCATTCTATGGCACTCCAATTGATGACACACACTCGACACTCCACTCTATGACACCCTCTTCTGCCGCTACAAAGTGCGACGCGCGATCCCGCTGCACAGGATGCATGTGGGATGCGTCTGGGCAAAGCCCAGGCCAAGGGCGGGCTTCTCCTGCACCTGTCATCGCATGAAAGAGGCTACACTGGGTGCCCTCTGAGAAGTGAGCCCCACAAGCTGCACGCAGTAAGTGATTGATTTGTTTGCTAAAATTCTCTTTTGGATGGACTTTACCTTGCATCCCATTAATATCTCATGAGTGGGCTGCACTGTGCCACCATGGTAAAGAGGAAGTCTATCCTCGCTTGGGAAAACCCACGGGCAGGCACTACTGTATCCTATTCACAAACACTATGGGGGCTCTTGAACAAGAGGTAAAGATGAATTTAGGACTCAGGCGAGGCCTAAAAATTATATTAAAGTAGACCATATTTTAAACTTTGGTATTACAGTGAAATAGTAGAAATATACTTATCTTCGATATTTTGGCCCACAATATTTTTGTAGATTCAATCTTTTGACAGTGATATTAAGGTCAAGCAAAATGTTTGAGTCGATATGCAGGTGGAATACAGACCATCAATATGCTAGGAAACGCTAAGTGACATCAGACGCCCTTTGACCTCGATGGTATTACAGGGATGACTCCTGGCCCCTCCCCCTTCACTGCTCCTGTTTTTATTTGCACCTAAAGAGCTAAGATTGGAGCAAGGAGCACAAATTATGGAATGTAAGCATGGCTCTTAGATACCTGTTTTATGTACGTCCTACTGTTGCTTTCATACCTCAAGGCATTTGCTAACCCTATTTGACATCTTTACACACTGATCAATAGAAAAGATGGTGTGTTCCCAGTTCATGATTTTGGCGAGGCCTCCCTTTGAAACAAAATCTTTGCCTTTTTGAGCCAAAACTCAATTCAGAATTTGCCATGGGTGGTGCAGGAGACCTGGGAAATCCAGGTCAGGTTGTCATCTGACAAACCAAACTCATTGAGCATAAGACTGCGGTTTTGGTTATATTCCATCATCAGGAGATCCTTTAAAACAAACTTGAACATAAAGGGGGTTATTACAACTTTGGAGGAGGTGTTAATCCGTCCCAAATGTGACGGATATACCACCAGCCGTATTACGAGTTCCATAGGATATAATGGACTCGTAATACGGCTGGTGGTATATCCGTCACTTTACCGTCACTTTTGGGACGGATTAACACCTCCTCCAAAGTTGTAATAACCCCCAAAGTCTCCTCTTAAGGGTGATCATTTCTCTGGCGTTTAACAAGGCTGCTCTTAATTCACTGCACTGGTTTTATCAGAGAATCAGTTTCAAAAGGCTCATCATGCAGAATACTCTTGAGCTCCTCAAGCTGCGACAGCGGTGGAGCTTACCAGGTTATAAAGGTGCGAACCACACCCCCGAAAGCTTCTTAACGTTCCAGTCAATTGGCCGCAGCTACGTCGCGCTCTGACTTACCTGTTTTCCTGCATCCTGAGTCCGTGCGTTCGCTGTGTTGCTTCGGATTGCATAGTTTTCCTGTTTCGCTCGTCATCCTCCTGTCTTCTCCTTGCTGCGCTCTTAGAAGCAGTACTTTGGCCGCATTCCTGAGGATGCTTCTTCTGCCACAAACCTGAGTAAACATAAAAGAAAGAAAAGCTGAACTGGATCTCATGGGGGTAACGTGCTCGCACACTTAAAATTGAAGTTACTAAAACGACTATTTAATACTTATCTGATCTTGTTCGAGCTCTGGCCTTTTGTGCGCTCTGGGAGTTTTCCCTGTACTGCTCATCAACCTGTGGAAACAAATAAGCTACATTGATTAATGTGCTTTATCATGGCATTTCTTAGCCTACCCAGAAGAGTAGCCTATAGGCATTATAAAGGTATTGTGAAGGTAGGCAACAGACAATAATCCTTCACATTAGCCATTATTGTTGAAGCTTATGAGAAATCTCATCTCCTGTTGTTTTTTCCTCAACTGAGGTGACCATTTTGCAATACGCATCACTTACCATCTAAGACGGAAGAGGGGAACTAACAGGTTCCCACCATACCAGTATATAGAAAGATATATTGGAGGAGCCTGTGGAAAGGAATAGGTGTATGTTTACTTAATACATTATTTACTCTTGTTTTTAGGACAGAAACGCATAGACAAATTTCTCTGAGAAGCGCTCTCTGCAGCCAGGACAGCATAAACATCTGTTCTCTCTTCCCTTCCCCTCTTCTTCATCTTTTCGGATTGGCTTTGACCTAGTTGGGCCTTCAGGGCAGATTTGGAGGTTGAGATGTGTCATTGTGATCTTGTCTCACTCCCGCAGAAAGTTTGAGGTGAGAACGATTCCACCGCCTGTATGTGGTGTGAGAAGCCATCATGCAGACAGATTTCCCAATAGTTATCCTCATTTACTAACATGTGTCAGGGTTAAAAGAAGACACTGACCTGAGGTGCTGTTGCATCATGTACAGCAAACTCAAGGAGGAGTGGAGGAAGGCGCCAGGAAGGAGAAGCGGCGTTGGGGCACGCTTAACTCACATAAGACCGTGCCACGGGTAAGGTAAGTGGGTAAAATCCTTACAGTCTCCAATGTCTTTGTGAGGCTCTAAAACCAAGATTGGGATATGTACAGTACAGCCTCTAAAAGAAGCATATTAAATGAAACTCAAATAGTATTTCGTCAGTTACAGTGTCTTAAGTGTGTGCCCATCTGAGGAATGTTGATTCCACATGACACAGTGACATGTGTGAACAGCCGGCACTGGACACAGTATTAACAAAAGAAACTGTTTTTTTGGGGGGGAAACTCAAACTGAAGTCCCTTCTAAAAGTATTCCCCAGCCAGACATTAAGGTACAGGAAATGTGTATGCACTCCAGTAAAGGATACGAGGAATTTTGGGGATGAATATTTTTAGATGTTAACTAATTTGTGAGACTTCATCTTACCAATTTATTTTCTGGAGAACAGGGAATAACCCTATGACTCCCTCCCTTTACTTGCTTCCACCCATGTCTAGGTCTAGACATACTTAGAAGTAAGCTTTTTGCTTTTTTGTGCGTGCCTCCTTAGCTAGCCCCATCTTATGGAACATATAACCCAATCGCTTCACATTTCTGCCTAGCGTGTGAGCTTCTGACCCCCAAAGACACCCTTGCCCCATTTACCTCTAACCGCTGAACCGCTCTTGCCCTCTTTAAGCCTTACTCCCCACTGAACCACTAAGTCGCCATTGTCCCTTTTACCTCTGGCACTCCAAACCCCAGGGTTGCACTTGCATCTTCTGACTCCCTGAACCCCAAAGTCACCACTGCTCCCCTTTACCTCTAACTTTGCCAAATCCGAAAGTTTCCCTTTTCCGTTTACCACCAATCAGTGCTCAATTTGTGCTCGCTGTTTCTGGTGCTGAGCACCAGCACTTATTTTTGAGGGCCGGGGCTTATTCTTCTGACTCAAGCATTTGCTGCAAGCAAAAGACACACTTGGGAAAGACAAAGGAAGAGAAAAAGGAAAAAGCTTCACAGAGGGAGAAAGTACAAAGCTGCAAGAGTGAGCTGAAGGGGCAGGGAGTGGCTTTATATGAATTGAAGAGGCCCGAGATGGCTTCAGGATTACGCTGCCTCAGTATTCTGTGCTCGCACATTTAATTGCAGCAGCCGCTTGTTTAAGAGGAGGACTTTGAGCACTGGCACGTTTTTATTTACAAATTAAGCACTGCCACCAATCCACCAAATCTCAAAGTTGCACTTCCCCCCTTACCTTTACCCGAAACCCAGTCACCCATGTGCCCTACATCCAAACCCCAAAGTCGCCCTTGCCTCCATTTACTTCTACCCACCGAGCCTTAAAGTCATCCTAACCTCCTTTTACCTCTACCCACCAATGAATCGCAGTCACCCTTTCCTCCATGTACCTCTATGCACCCTGACCCCAAAAACACCTAGCCTTCCTTTAACTTCTTGCCTCATTTTACCCCCAAAAACTGAACCTCAAAGTCACAATTGTCTCCTTTTACCCCCAAAAACTGAACCTCAAAGTCACAATTGTCTCCTTTTACCACTAAAAACTGAACCTCAAAGTCACAATTGCCCCCTTTACCTCTAACCCCTAACCACAAAGTCACACTTGTCCCAATTACCTCTACACTCAACCCCAGTCACCCTTGCCTCCTTTATCTATACCCACCAAACCACCAAGATGACATTGCCCCATTACCTCTACTCTCCTGAACCACGAAGATGCCCTTGCCTTCTTTTAGCTCTAGAAAAGAACTGCAAAGTCACCCTTGCCCCACCCTTTACGTCTATGCCCCTGAACCCCAGTCACGCTTTCCCCCTTTACCTCTAACTCCAAATCCCCAAAGTTGCCCTTGCCCACCTTTTACCTCTATCCCCACACTCTGCCCCCTTTACCTCCACCCCAAACACGAAAGTCCCCCTTGATACCCCTGTCCTCTAACTCCCAAAATTCGAAAGTCACTCTTGCCCCTTTTTTTCTAATCTCACATGAATCTCAAGGTCACTCTGGCTTGACACATCCCCGTCCCTTCCTTAAACACTCTCCTGCCTAAACCCAAGTGCCCCTGAATGTTTCACGTGCTCTGTCGTTTTTAAGCCTTTTGGTATGTTTGGCGGACACCTTCGCCTCTTTTAATGTTTTCCTGCTCCCGCCGCCTACGCACTGCACCTTAAGTCTCACCTGAGAGAACGCGTGCGAGTTGCTTCAAGTCAGTTTCTGTACTAACAGGGGACTCAAATGCTTTCCATTGGTAGGCTTCATCGTCACTCTCATTTCCTCGCCTCTCTTTGGTGTTAGGAAGTGTTAGCTTCACTGTCTCTAACCTCTCAAATGATCCTTTTTTAAATTTTACATGCACCCTCTTTCTACCTATACCTACAAACTCTTTGATTCGTTTTAGCTGGAACTTTGTTTTTTATTAAATGCTGCACGTTATTAGGACAATTAAGAATTATGTAGCAAATGCATCAAATCCATTATTATGAAGAAACCTCCACAGGGGCAGAATTACATAGTTCCTTTAGCCCTGATTATATATGAATTAATATCAATTGATGAATATGCAATTATTATATATTATTGCTTTTAAATGTTATTTATTTATTTCCTTTTTTAAATTATGCATTATATTTTAATTAAGAGTTTTGGGGTTTATTTGCGATTGGGTTGCACAATAAAATATATGTAATTTGATTGAAAATTAATTTGTGTAATTAGTACTAAAATGTAAAAAGAAATATATATATATATAGATAGATATATATATATATATACATACATATCTGAAGAAATTGTAGTATGTTTTCAATGAGGTGTGGTGTATATTAGAAGAATTAAGGGGCAGTTTTATTCCCAACCCCCGGGATGCCTATGGTCTGGAGAAGAAAACGGAACACTTAGGATGAGGTAGTCCTTTCGGTCTGCTGCCCGAGCCCCGTGTGTCCAGCCCACGGGAGCTGCGGGGGAGGGGTGGAGGGTAGGGGCTAAAGGCCTATTAGCCTAATCGATGGTCTTTGTGCGCATAGTGCAGGGCAATGCGCTTAATGTCGAAAATATCATTTATTTTAAGCAAAGACTGAGAAGACTCCACAGTTTAAATGAATATAGAAGGTCTCCGCCTCCCAGCAGCACCAGAATCCTGTGAATGGAACACGTTTGACATAACAGGCCCTCCAGGGTGATGTCACGAGGTCTAGGCTAAGTGCAGATGGGAGGCCTCCACCGCAGCAGAGACAAGGAGAGGCCACGGAGGGAGAAGAATGTCAGGTGGGATTGGATCGTCTTTTAGGTTTATCGCAGGATCATTTTCGCCTCTCACATTAAATTGAAACACGTGGCATCGCCCATAAACCGGTGATGTATGGTGACGCGTTGAAAAGCCTCCATTGTGACGTGTCCTCTGTATAAAAGGCCGGCAACCAAGCAGCTGCGGCACTGCGCGCGAGGACACCGGATGGGGAGGACCAGAGCTGGCTTTGGAGCTGGGGCCAGCGAGAGTCCGAAGCTGCGGGGCCAATGAGGCTCCGGGAGGGAGGAGGTGGGGATGGGTCTAAAGGGCCAAGGTGAGTATGTAAACCAAACGAAAAGAAAAAACTTGAAACCAAACTGAAAACTTTATACTGACTTTATGCTGGCTTGAAACTACTGTACCCTTCCCTTCTCATCAACTAGCCTAAATCCCCTCCACTCCCTTTCCCTTCCCTCGTTCTCTATTCCCTTCCTTCCTTCCTCCTTCCCAGTTCCTTCCCTTTCTTACGTTCCTATCTCTCCCATTTCTCCTCTTGACTCACAATTCGGTCAGTTTTCCTTTCCTTCCATTACTTTCATTCCTACCTTTTATATTCTCTCCCCCTTCTTTCCCTTATCCGTTCCTTCCCTTCCTCTCTCCTCTACCCTACCAAGCCCCCACCTTCAATCTCTCCATTTCTTTCCCTTCCTCACCTCCCCATTGTTTCTCCCCCCCCCATCCCTCGCCTCTACCTTGCCCCCTTCACAACTGCTCCTTTCCCATTCCCTATCTTCCCTTCTCTTCTCCATCCCCTTCCCATTCCCCTCTCCCTCCCCTTTTCTCCTTCCCCTTTTTCATTCCCTTCTCCATTCCCTACCCTTCACCCCTTCCTTCCCTATTCCCTTGACTTCCCCATCGCCCCACCCTCCACTTCCCCTCTACAAGCCAATCCCCTTCTCTTACCAGCCCATTTCATTCAACACCCCTTCCCCACCCGCATCCCCTCACCCTCCCCTTCTCCTTTCCATCTATTCCACTTCCCATTCTTCCTCCCCCTTCCACTCCCATTCTCCCATTCTCTCTCCCTCAGCATCTCCACCCCCTTCCCCCATTCTTCCTTTGCCATTCCTTACCTTACTTCACCCTTCCCTTCAACCTTCCCTCCTATGGTGCCCCTTCCCATCTCCTCCTGTCCCTCCACTCCCCACCCTTGCCGATCCCCTTCCCTTCCTATCCCATTACCTATTTCCTCTCCCCTTCCCCTTTCATGTTCTCTTCCTATCCCTTCTTGTTCTCTTCACTTCCCTCCTCACCCCTTCCCTTTCTCCATCCCCTACCCTTCCCCATCCTCTCACACTTACTTCCCCTTCCCTATCCCCTTGCCTTCCCTATCCCCTCACCCTTCACATACCCTCTTCATATCTTTCCCCTTCCGTTCTTCTCTTCCTCTTCCCTCACCCTGCTCCTGCATTTCCCTTTCCCTTCCCTTCCCTTCCCTCCCACTCCCCCTTTGCACTCCCTTCCTATCTCCCCCTTCGCCTCTGCACCCCTCCCTTTTCTTTCATCCGTACCTTCCATTCATTCCCCTCCCTTTCCTTCTCTTAACTTCCCTCCTCATTCCCCCACCCCTTCTATCTATTCCTTCCCTATCCCCATCTCCTCATCCTCCCCTTCTTACCTCTTTCCTGCTTTCATCCCTTCCCTTACTTCCTTTCCTCTCCCCTTTCTTTCCTCTTCTCCCTCCTACCCCAACACACCCTATCCCTCATCTTTTCTTCCCTTCCCCCAACCCCCTTCATTTTCCTCTAACCTTTCTCTTCTCATTCCCCATTCCATTCCTGTTCACATCTCTTCCCTTCTCCCTCCCCATCTCCTTCCTCCTTCCCTTCCATTTCTTTTGCTTCCCTCCTCATCAACCAGCCCTCCACTTCCACCACTCCCCCTACCCTTGTCCCCTCCTTTCCCCTTCCCTTCTTCTTTCTGTCCTTTACACACCTCACCCCACCTCTTCCCTATCCTCACCTTTTTCTTCCCTTCCCCATCCTTCTTCCTCTCTCCTTTCCTCTCCACGTTCCCCTTTCCATTCCTGTTCACATCCCTTCCCCCTTCCCTTTCTCCTCCCCATCCTTTCCTTTCTTCACCCTTCCCTTCAACCTTCCCTTCACTTCCTCGCCCTGCCCCTCCCTTCCCATCCCCTCCACTAGACACACCTCCCCTACCATCCCTTTCCTTCCATTCCCTTGCAATGTTCCAAGCCCTTTCCTCCTCCCTTCCCTTCCCCTATCCTCTTCGTCCTTCCCTTCCGTCCTTACACCCTTCTGTTAAACCTACCCTTTGCTTCCCCTTCCCCTCCTTTCTCTTCATGCCCCTTTTTCTGTTCCCTTCTCTTCTCTTTGCTTCCCCCGCCACTCCCCCTTGCTCTCCCCTTCTTCTCTTAACCCTTCCTTCCCTTCACTTCTGCTTCCCTTTCCCTTCTTTCCTTTCCCATCTCTTCCCTTCCCCATCCTTCCCCCTTCTCCTTTCTCTTCTTCCAGTTCCCTTTCCCATTCCTGTTCACAGCCCCTCTCGCCTTTCCTTTACCCTTCCCACTTCTTTACCCTCTCCCTCTCATCCCCTTCCCCTCCCAACCCTTCCTTCGCCCTTCCCTTCAACCTTCCCTTTCCCACCACTTCCCATCCCCACCAGTCCCCTCCACTCCCCACCCCTGCCATTCCTTCCCATCCTTTCCTTCACTTACCCTTCCCTTCTCTCACTTTTCTATCCCTCCTCCCTCTTCCCCCCTCCCCGTTTCCCTCTTCCCTTTAGATCCCTCTACTTCCTTCCCACTCACCCTCCTCCCCTTCACTTCCATTTCCTTTGCATGTAAAAGGAAGAAGGGAATAAAAGGGGAATGGAAAGGAAGAGTTAAGGTTAGACGAGAGGAAGGGTGAAGAGGAGAGGGGAAGTTAAAGTGAACGGGTGATGGAAAGGGTGAAAGGAGGTTAGATTGGAAGGTTGAGGGAAGGGGAAGATAGGGAAGGGAGATGGAAAGGGTGAGATGTGGAAGGGAGAGGGGAAGGGAAAGGAAAGGTAAAGGAAAGGACAGATGGGGAAGGGCCGAGAGGGGGGACAGAGACCGAAAAAGGGGAAGGAAAGGAACAATCGGAAGTGGAGGTGATAGGGAATAGAGCAGGGAAGGGCAGGGGATGGAAAAGGAACGGATAAGAAAAGGAAAGAGGTGGTGACGGAAGGGAAGAGAATAGAAGCAGTAGGAAAGAAAGTAATAAGGAAAGGGGAGAAGGTAAGCGAAGAGAATAGGAATATAAGGAAGAGGAGAGAAGGGAATTGGAGTTTTAAGCCAGTATCACATTAGTTCTGAGTTAGTTTTCACTTTGGTTTCAAGTTCACCTTCGTTTGTTGTTTTTTTACTCACCTTGTGCCCTTAGACCCACCCTTTCCCTTCTGGAGCCTGCTAAAGTCCCGCCTCCAAAGCCAGCAGTGCTGCACCTACTTGGCTACCAGCCTTTTATACCAAGGACGTGTCACAATGGCGACTTTTCAACAAGTCAACATACATCACCAGTTTATGGGTGATTCCACATGTTTCAGTTTAACAGGGGAGCAGGCAATGCACGGATGTTACATGATCCTGTGGTAAACCTAAAACACGATCCAGTTCTAACCGACATTCGATCTCCCTCCGTGGCCTCTTCTTGTCTCTGCTGCGGCAGAGGCCTCCCCTCTGCATGTAGCCTGGACCTCGTGACATCACATTGGAGGGCATGTTATGTCACAGGTGTTCCATTCATAGGATGTTGCTGGGAAGGTGCAACCTTTTATATGAATTTAAAATGTGGAGTTTTCTCAGTCTTCGTTTAAAGTAAGGCCCAGATTTAAGAGGGCTTAACGTCTCCTTGCGCCATATTAGCATAATTTTTTTATGCTAATGAGACCAAGGAAGCCAAAATCGCAGTGCCAGATTAACAAAGTGGTGAAATGCATGCATTGCGCCACTTTGTAACCCTTTGCACCACATGATGCCTGCGCCAGGCATAATGTATGCAAGGGAGCATTCTCCCTTTAGGGTGGGCAAAAAACAGGTGCAAAGACATCGAAAAGATTTCCTTGCGCCATTTTTTGCGGCATTTTTAATGCCTGCTCAGAGAAGGCGTTAAAAAGGGCCCATTTTGGCGCTAACCCTGACCAGTACATCCATAGCATCCCAAAATTTGACGCTACTGTCCCTACCCTGTGCCATGATGCGCCGTATCTTAGATACAGAGCACACATGGTGGCGGTAGGGGGGCATTTAGGGGCGCAAGAAAACCACATTTTCTTAAATCTGCCCCTAAATATTTTCATCAAAAAGAGTATTGTCACATCGTGCTTGCACAGTGAGCTCAGATGCACACACACATGTGCATACACTCACATAGGTGTCATGCTGTAGCCTTTATTATATTTAACAAGTGATGCCAAGGAGGACTGCTTTTTACTTACAGTGAGATCATTTCAAACCAATAACATACACAAGATATGATGCATCTCTGCTGATAGTGGGTCTCATCTCGGGGGAGATATATCACTTACAGGAGGATCTATCATCCATCACCAGGTTCGATTCGATTAATGGCTTTATTTGGCAGATTGAAAAAAACAGCCATAACAGTACAACCGTGATATCAACAATATATAAAATATACAGCCATGAGATTGCTCAAATTTATTAAACCAATTTATTAAACCATTAGTTAAAACAAACACATATCATGCCATCTTTTCCCACTTGAGTTAAATTGCCTTCAAACATAAAAACAGTTGTGGCTGCTGCCAGGAAGGGGACGTGGGGTGGTGGGGGTAGCTGGCAGAGCAGGGGGACTGGGGGTGAATGTTTGACAATGTTCAGCATTCCGTCCATCACTTGTTGTTTTTGCTTTGTCGCACTAAGTGGGAAGGGTATGCCCAGACGTGGGTCCTGTGCTTCCCATGCCACTGGATTCAAGCTAGCCTGGCTGATGAGGGGTGAAACCCCGAAACCGGTCCCAGGATGCTTGTTTCCGGTCCAGTGAGGACCTGGCTTGGCAGTTCGGGCTGGACTGTTCCCATGAGGAACAGGTCAAGACTGTTTTTTGGATATGGCTGGGTCCAAACTGGGGTGGCATGGTGAGCAAAAGAACGATGGATTAAACCCAGATCTGTGACTGGGGGTGAGTGTTTGACAATGTTCAGCATTCCGTCCATCACTTGTTGTTTTTGCTTTGTCGCACTAAGTGGGAAGGGTATGCCCACGTGGGTCCCGTGCTTCCCATGCCACTGGATTCAAGCTAGCCTGGCTGATAAGGGGTGAAACCCCGAAACCGGTCCCAGGATGCTTGTTTCCGGTCCAGTGAGGACCTGGCTTGGCAGTTCGGGCTGGACTGTTCCCATGAGGAACAGGGTCAAGACTGATTTGCATATGGCTGGGTCCAAACTGTGGTGGCATGGTGAGCAAAAGAACGATGGATTAAACCCAGATCTGTGACTGGGGGTGAGTGTTTGACAATGTTCAGCATTCCGTCCATCACTTGTTGTTTTTGCTTGTTGTTTTTGCTTTGTCGCCCTAAGTGGGAAGGGTATGCCCAGACGTGGGTCCCGTGCTTCCCATGCCACTGGATTCAAGCTAGCCTGGCTGATGAGGGGTGAAACCCCGAAACCGGTGAGGACCTGGCTAGGCAGTTCGGGCTGGACTGTTCCCATGAGGAACAGGGTCAAGACTGATTTGCATATGGCTGGGTCCAAACTGGGGTGGCATGGTTAGCAAAAGAACGATGGATTAAACCCAGATCTGTGACTGGGGGTGAGTGTTTGACAATGTTCAGCATTCCGTCCATCACTTGTTGTTTTTGCTTTGTCGCCCTAAGTGGGAAGGGTATGCCCAGACGTGGGTCCCGTGCTTCCCATGCCACTGGATTGAAGCTAGCCTGGCTGATGAGGGGTGAAACCCTAAAACCGGTCCCAAGATGCTTGTTTCCGGTCCAGTGAGGACCTGGCTTGGCAGTTCGGGCTGGACTGTTCTCATGAGGAACAGGGTCAAGACTGATTTGCATATGGCTGGGTCCAAACTGGGGTGGCATGGTGAGCAAAAGAACGATGGATTAAACCCAGATCTGTGACTGGGGGTGAGTGTTTGACAAAGTTCAGCATTCCGTCCATCACTTGTTGTTTTTGACGGGGGAGAGGTGCCAGTAAAAAAAAAAACCTATCTGCCCCTCTGTGATCTGCTAGTCTTCTACCCTCCCCAATCAATCCCAACGCTTTTCTCATGCTGTTACACAGCATGAAAGAAGTGACATGATTGGCCAGAGCAGGCAGAAATGCAGCTCAGGGAGGGAGTGGGAAAAAAAGAACAAACGGTCCTACTGGTTACCAAAAATACATTTACATCCAATCAATGCTTTATGGAGTGTATAAGAAACAAGTGCTCATAAGAGTGCTCAAGTGATGTGAGAAGAAAAAGATGAATCTGAAAATTATAAGCATTGATTTTCATGATACAGTGTTAAATTGTTTTTTTCTCTTTCTTGCATATAATGTTTTGTGGATATAAATATGATATTGAACATCGCAATGTATTTTTTCCAGTAGGGCCTTTTGTTCTTTGTATCGCATTGTACACAGGTTTTTTAGCCTTATTTGGGTTACCCCATTAGCGTGTAATGGTATACAAGGAGGGAGTGGGGCACTGCGCTTGTCTCCACCCGGCTGTAAAATACAGCCGAACGGACAGTTTCTAAGTGTGCATGTCAGTTTGGCCGCCCTCGAATAGCTGGCATGCTCACTTAGAAGCACACCACTACTCCTCCACTTGTTGATGTGGAGGAGGCTGGCCCCGCTCCGCCCTATGAAAGCGGAAAAATAAAGGAATAATAAAATACTTCTATTATCCCTTTATTTTTCTGCTTTCAGCAGCGAAGTGTTGTTCCTCCGCCATAGCGGAGGTGCCGCCCCTTCATAAGAATATACAGATATGTTAAAGCTTTGGTACAAACAACCTCATCTCAAACCATCCATTTCCTGAGTTCTGTTGCCTTCGTAATAAAAAGTGCTATATTTCAACACAAACATGGGTTTGTCAAGTGCAAACAGGTAGCTTAGTACAGACTTATAGTCTCTAATATTCTGTGCAGGGAAGAATGGTTTAAGATGATATCTCCTCAAGTGTGTGTAGAAACCACAGAGGAGTATAAAGTGCTAAGTGCTTTGCTTGATGCACCCATCAAAAGGGCAAGGCATCTTATCCAGAGGACGCACCTTCATTCCTCGGAAAACAACAAAGTGATGTGCTATGCCAGCATGAAATCTACAGTACAACATGATGCTGAATATTAGTCACACAAAAAAAGTAATATTGACCAATCAGTAGGCCAGATGACATGTAATAGACAACAGTTGAGTTCCTTAACTCAGCACACATTCTACAGTCCTTCCTATAATTGAGAAAACATGTCTTTTTAGAACTTTTATAGAGTGTCAAGGATTTAAGGGGATCTTGGAGGACATAAATAATAAACTACCAGCGAGTGGATGTTTAAAATATGGTCCAGAGTGAGACAGTCTGAAAAAACTGATTTGGTGTAGCCAGTTTCCACTCAGGACCAGTTAGAGAGTCACAGTAATAGGGGTTTTACAAGGAGCCGATCTTCTAAAAATTACAATTCAACCTTCCCATGTATAATCACTGGTGAAGCTGAGGCAGGTAGGCATAACAGACGTTGGAGGGGGCTGCTGGAGGTATAACCCCACAGACCTCCCACAAATGTGGCAATGGACAGCCTTCTAGCTTTATATATGTCTACCATCTCTTTATCTGGTCGGCTGCCCAACTTGTGTGAAAACCTAAAAACCCCCAGCAATTCCTGGTCATTTTGGACCTAGCATTATTGACCTGTTGAGACCATGTGCCCTTGCTGATAAAAAGAATCCCTACATAACAAAATGAGTTACTCTAAAAAAAGGTGATTCTCCAATAAAGAAATATCTGCACTTTTGCATCTTCTTCCCACAGACCATAATGAATGTTTTGGATTTTTTAATAACCATTTTCTTAGAATCCATAAAATCCCCAAAACGTATTAATCAATTTTCTGGAGGTGTCCTAGATAATTAAACAGCATAGTCAGCATATAACAAAACAGGGACAAGCCTACCTGAGACGCTCTGTGCATCAGCCTGCACAGCACCATCCACCCCATTCATAAAAAGGGAAAACAAAAAAGGTGCCAGTACACACCCCTTTCTGATTCCCCTCTTCACTACAAACAGGGAAGAGCACTCCCCATTGGGGCCATATGAGACCTTCAATGAAAGATTCCTGTAAAGCCAAGAAATAAATGATGTCCTCCTGGGCACCAAGGGAGATCAAGGTAGACCGAAGGATAGAATGGTCAACTAGTCAACAAGGATAGAGGAACCCAGGCTTAGCCCTGGTATACTTGCCAGTCAGGAACTTGAAGTTCAGACATTGTTCACTGTACCCAAACACTTCCTAAAACTAAACTGCACCTCCGATAGTATGACGTCTTCCATGCCCAATCCTCAAGTCTTGACAGGAGAATCCTACTCATCACTTTAGCTGAGAAGTCTAGGAGGAAAATGGGGTGATTGCATTTAGGGTCTGTTTTGTATCCCTTCTTAAAGACTGGGACAATAACACAGCCCAGGAGAGGAGGATCTTACACTCTAGTGACTCAATAAACACCCATGTCAGTATGCGGCCCCATAGATCCCTTGAGGCTTTAAAGGCATCAACCAATACCCACTATGTAAAGTCAATTTCAGAAGCTTTAAATCCATGGTGCATAAGTGGTCAAACCACCCACATTTTGGGGAATTATTAGAAATTGTGGGTTGTGTAAGAAGTATGCTTAGTGACCATCACCAGACTCATAGCAGGCATAGTTTTCTATCTCACTGCAGTGCATTTCTAGAACAATCTTTACTGTGTGTCGCTCAGGGTGCTTCTACTTTTCCCACAGAGGTGAGGAGAAGGGGAGGGGGCTGGAAATGGAAAAGGAAAGAGAGAGGGAGGAGTGGGGGAGAGAGAGGGAGGAGTGGGGGAGGGAGAAGGGAAGAGAAGAAAAAGGGAAGGGTAGGGAGGGGAGTAGAAGAAAAGGGAAGAGGAGGGTTGGGTGGGAAGGCAAAAAGGTAGGGAAAGGGAAGAGAAGAGAAAGGGAAGTGACAGGGAAGGGAATGGGCGGTAAGGGAAAAGAAAGGAAGGGGAGGGAGGGAACAGATGGGATGGGAAGGCTGAAGGAAGGGAAGGAAACAGGGAGGGACGAGAGAGAAAGGGGCGGAGTGGGGAAGGGGAAGAGAAAGTAGAAGGGATGGGAAGTGAGGGGAAGGGTGAGGGGAAGGGGAAACATTAAGAGAAGGGGGTAAGGGGAGGATGAGGGGAAGGGTGAATGAAAGGGTAAGTAGAGAGAAAGGAAGCTGTAGAGGGAAAGGAAAGGGCAGGGAAGAGAAAGGTAGGGAAGGGGAGAGTGAGGAGAAGGGGGTGGGATGGGGAGGGAGAAACGATGAGAGAGATGGGAAGAGAATGAACAGGGAAGGCAAAGGAACAGAAGGGAAGGGAAAGGTAGGGAAGGGAACAAGAAAGGAGGGTATGGGTGGGAAGGCAATGGGTAGGGGAAGGGTGAAGATGACAGGCAGGGGAAGGGACAGGGAAAGGGAGAAGGAGGGGAAGGAGAGGAAAGGTAGAGGGGAGGGGAGGGGATGGGAAAGGGAAAGGAAGAGAAGGGTGAGTGGAAGTGGAAGGAAAAGGTGAGAAGGATCGAGGGGGGAGAGAAGGGAAAAGGAGAAGGGATGGTGGGAAGGGGAAGGAAGTTAAGGGAGAGAGAAAGCGGATGGGAAAAGAGGAAGAGAAGAGAAATGAAGGGAAGGGTAAGGTAGGGTAGGGAACAGAATGGAGTGAAGGGGTGGGATGGGAAACAAAGGGTGTGGCATAGGGAAGAGAAGGGAAAGGAAAAGGGGACAGGATGGGAATGGAATAGAAGGTTAAGGTGATGGGAAGGGAGAGGGGAGAACAACATAGAGGATGGGGGATAGGGGAAGAGGGGAAGGAAAGGGAGAGTAGAAGGAGAGATGGTAAAGGGATGTAGAAGATGAAGGAGTGAGGAAGATGAAGGAAAGGGATGGGTTAGTGGAAGGGGAGGGGCAGGGAAGGGACCATAAGAGAAGTGAAGGGAAAGCAGAAGAAGGTAAGGGAAGAGATGGGAAGGGTGAGGGATTAAAGGGAAAGGAGGGGAAGAGGGAGTGGAAGGGGGAGGTTGAGGGGAAGGGTGAGGGAAATGGAAGGGAAGAGTGAAGGGAATGGTGAGGGAAATGGTGTTGTGAGGAGAAGCGTGAGTGGAAGGAGTGAAAGGGAAGGGACGGAGAAGGGAGGGGAAGAGGATGGGTTTGGTTGGAAAGGGAATGGTGGGAGATGGGAAAAGGGAAGGGTAAAATAAAGGAAATAGGTAGTAGAGGGGATGTGGTGGGGATGGGGAGGGCAAAGGGATAGGGGAGGGAAGGAACAGGTGAGGGGATGATGAAGGGCAGGGGATGGAGAGGGGGAAGGGACCGGGGAAAGGAAAGAAAAGGGGAAGGTGGGAGGAGGAGGGGAGGGGAAGGGGTGGAGAATGTAAGGGGTGGGGAAGAAAAGGGTATTGAAAGGTTGAGGGGAAGTGGAGAGTAAGGGGAAGGAAATGGGATGGGGAAGGCAAGGGGATAGGAAAAATAAGGAAAGCGTGAGGGGATGTGGAAGGGCAAGGGAACAAAAAGGTGAAGGAAGGGAAAGGAAGGGAAGGAGAGGGAGAGGGGACGTGAGCTGAAATGGGAAGGGGAAGGATGGGGGAAAAGGTGGGGGATAGATGGGGTGGGGACGACAAGGGTATTGGGAGATAGAGAGGAAGTGGAGTGTGAGGGGAAGGAAATGGGATGCGGAAGGCAAAGGGCTAGAGAAGGAAAGGGTGAGGGGATGTGGAAGGGAAGGGGTGAAGAAAGGAAAGGCAAGCAAGGGAAGGAGCATGGGGAAGGGAAAGGGGGAGTGAGTGGGAGGGAGAGTGGAAGAGGTGAGTGAAATAAGGGAGATGGGGAAGAAAAGGGGATGTGAAAAGGAATGGGAGGAGGAACAGGAAGAGGAAAGGAAAATGTGAATGATGGGGAAGGGAATGATAGTGGAAGGAAAGCGGTGGGAAAGAAAGAGGTGAAGGGGAGGAAGAGGGTAGGGTGAGGTGAATGAAAGGGTGGGGAAAGGAAGGAGTAGGTATGAGAAAGGGATTGGGTGGGAGAGGGGAAGTGGAGGATGAGAGGATGGGGAAGTCAAGGGGATAGGGAAGGAAAGGGTAAGGGGATGGTGAAGGGTAGGGGATGGAGAAGTGAAGGGGGAAGAAGGGAAGGCAGGAGGGGAAGAGGGGTGGGGAAGGGAAGGGAAGAAGAGAAGGGGAGGGAGAGGGGAAGGGAAGGGGGAAGTAGCAGGTGGGATGGGAAGGAAAGGGAATGGAAGGGTGAGAGAAGGGAAGGGGAAAGGATGGAAAAGGTAGGGTAGGGAGTGAATGGTGACAGGATGAGATGAGAAGGGAAGGGTGAAGGGAAGGGTGAAGGGAAAGGATGAGAAGGCGTGGAAAGGGAAGAAGGGTAGGGAGATGGGGGAGAAGGTGGGAAGAAAGGGAAAGGTAGGGAAGGAAGGAAAGAAGAGAGTTGGGAGGGGAATGTGGAAGGAGAGTGGATGTGAACAGGAATGGGATGGGTGAAGGATGGGGAAGGGAAGGTGAGGTGAGGAGAGGGGAGGAGAAAGGAAAGGGATATGTAGAGGAAGGGAACGGATGGCGAAAAGGGGAGGGGAGGTGAAAGGGGAGGAAAAGGGAGAGAAGGGAAGGGTGTGGGGATATGGAAGGGGTGGGTGGGTAAAAGAAAGGGATTGAGTAGTAGAGGGGACGTGGGGGGTGAGGGGATGGGGAGTGCAAAGTGATAGGGAAGGGAAGGAACAGGTGAGAGGAAGATAAAGGGTAGAGGCAGGAAAGGAAAGGAAAGGAAAGGAAAGGAAAGGGGAAGGTGGGAGGAGGAGGGGAAGGGAGTAGAAAGGGAAGGAAGAGAGTAAGGGCTGACGGAAAGTAATGGGAATGGGGAAGGGAAAGGAAGAAGGGAGGGAAGGAGAGGGAACTGGGAGAGGAAAAGAGAGGCAGAAGAGGAAGGGAAGAAGGTAACAAATGTAATGTGAAGGAAAAGGAAGGGTGAGAAAAGGGAATGGAATGGAAGGGATGGCATGGTGGGTCTGGGTTGGCTGTGGAGGGGACAGGAAGAGCTGGGAAGGGGTGGGATCAGGAGAAGGGAAGGTTGAAGGGAAGGGACAGGTGAAGGAAGGGAAAGGAAGGGAGAAGAAAGGAAAAGCAGGGGGGAGGGGAAGGAGGTAGGAAGGGGAAGAAGGGAAGGGGCGAGGGCAGGTGAAGGGGATGGGGATGGGGAAGAAAAAGGGAAAGGAAGGGGAGAGAGAGGGGAGGAAAAGGGGAGGGGAAAAGGAGGTGGAAGAGGTAGGGAAGGAGAAGGTAGCAAATGGGATGGGAAGGAAAGGGAAGAGAATGTTGGAGAAAGGAAAGGTGAGAAAAGGAAAGAACAGCATAGCATAGGTGTGTTGGAGTGGGCAGTGGAGGGGAAAGGAAGAGCTAAGAAGGGGCAGGATTGGGGGAAGGGAGGGTTGAAGGGAAGGGTGAAGGAAGGGAAAGGAATGAAACAGAAGGGAAGGGAAAGGAAAGAATGGGAAGAAGGGGAGGGAAAATGGGAAAGGAGTGGGGAAAAAGAGGGTAAGGAGAAAGGGAAAAGGAAGCAAAAGGAAGGGTGGAGAAGGGAAAAGAAGGGTAGAGAAGTGGAGAATGGGAGGGGAAGAGGGATGGAGAGGGGAAGTGATAGGAAATTGGAAGTGGAATGGGAAATGGAATGGGAAGGGTGAATAATGGGGGAGGTGGACGGGGAGAGAAACGGAAGAAAAAAGGGAAAGGAAGGGGAGAGAGAGGGGAGGAGAAGGGGAGGGGAAAGGGAGGTGGAAGAGGAAGGGAAGGAGAAGGTAACAAATGGGATGGGAAGGAAAGGGAAGAGAATGTTGGAGAATGGAAAGGTGAGAAAAGGAAAGAGAATGGCATGGCATAGGTGTGTTGGGGCGGGCAGTGGAGGGGAAAGGAAGAGCTAAGAAGGGGCAGGATTGGGGGAAGGGAGGGTTGAAGGGAAGGGTGAAGGAAGGGAAAGGAATGAAACAGAAGGGAAGGGAAAGGAAGGGATGGGAAGAAGGGGAGGGAAAATGGGAAAGGAGTGGGGAAAAAGAGGGTAAGGAGAATGGGAAAAGGGAGCAAAAGGAAGGGTGGAGAAGGGAAAAGAAGGGTAGAGAAGTGGAGAATGGGAGGGGAGGAGGGATGGAGAGGGGACGTGATAGGAAATTGGAAGTGGAACGAGAAAAGGAATGGGAAGGGTGAATAATGGGGAAGGTGGACGGGGAGAGAAAAGGAAGAAAGAAAGAGGAAAAGGAAGGTGAGGGTGAGGGGAAGGGGTGGAGACTGGAAGGGGTGAAGAGAAGGGTATTGGGAGGTTGAGAGGAAGTGGAGAGTGAGGGAACTATATGGGATGGGGAAGGCAAGGGGAGAGGGAATATGAAGGGTGAGGGGATGTGGAAGGGTAGGGAATGGAGAAAGGAAGAGCAAGGAAGGGAAGGAAGGGAAGGGATGGCATGGGTAGATTGGGGTGGGGTGGGGAGTTGAGGGGACAGGAGGAGTTGGAAAGGGGTGGGATAAGTTGAAGAGAACGGAAAGGTGAAGGAAGGGAAGGGATGGCAAGAGAAGAACAGGAGGTGAATGGGGGAGAAGGGGAGGGAGGAAAAGGGTAAGGAGAAAGGGAAGAGAAAGGAGAAGGAAGGAGAAGGAAGGTAAGTTTAAGGGAAGGGAAGAGAGAGAATGGGAGGGGAAGGTGGGGGAACAGAGAGGGAGAGGGGACGTGAGCTCGAATGGGAAGGGGAATGGAAAGGAGAAGGATAGGGAAGGGGTGGGGAATAGAAGGGGTGGGGAAGACAAAGGCCCTCATTACAACATTGGCGGTAAAAGCCGCTTACCGCCGTGCAGAAGACCGCCAACACACCGCCGAGGCAGCGGAATTCCGCCACGGTCATTATGACCCACTCCTCGGAATCTGCCAAAATTGAGACACCCACACAAGTCCGCCACACCAAAGGTCAGTGATAAACTGGCAAAAACAAAACCTCCACCGTCACACCAACAGAAATAAGCCCACACTATCATGACCCATGAATCCACGTGGCGGTCTTTTAACCGCGGTATTCCATTGGCGGTACACACCGCTGCGCTCAAAATACACACACATTTACAAAACACTGACACATTGGACAATTCAAAATACACACACCTGATACACATACACACACCACTCCCACAAACCCATTACAATATAAAACACACACCCACATCACCCACAAACACCTACGACTAAAATACCGAAAGAAGGCCAGAGAGAGACACTACAAACTACTACCAAGCATCCACAGGCACACAATACCATCACCCACATAACTTCCACGCACCTCACACAACACACCACTAAATATCACCCCACTTATCACTACACACACCACCCCACACATCACCCACACCACCCCATGGCACGGCAAAGACACCCCAGGTTCTCTGAGGAGGAGCTCAGGGTCATGGTGGAGGAAATCGTCTGGGTAGAGCCACAGCTATTTGGATCACAGGTGCAGCACACCTCCATAGCTAGGAAGATGGAGCTATGGCGAAGAATAGTGGACAGGGTTAACGCTGTGGGACACCACCCAAGAAATAGGGATGACATCAGGAAGAGGTGGAATGACCTACGGGGGAAGGTGCGTTCCGTGGTCTCAAGACACCACCTTGCGGTTCAGTGGACTGGTGGCGGACCCCCCACCTCCTCCCCCACAACTAACAACATGGGAGGAGCAAGTCTTGGCGAGGCTGCATCCTGAGGGCCTCGCAGGAGTAGATGGAGGAATGGACTCTGGTAAGTCAAATCTTTACCATTACATCCCCCACCCTACCTGCATGCCATCACATACCCCCACCCTCGCCCTCACCCCCATCACTCCAACTCCTCACAAATGTCCCAATATCATAAACGACACATCCCAACACCAAGCCCTGCATGCAACAACAAAGCATGGACATCCATCACCAAAGCATGGCCACTGCACATACCCATACACCCCCCTAAACTACCATCACAAAAGGTCCCACACAGGAATGCAAGCACTGGGGTACACGGTCACCTACCCATTGCACACCATGGCACACACAGATGCAATAAACATCCTTTTATACCCCTGCAGGACCCCTACCCAATGTCACCGGACAGGAGGGTCCACACATGTCCACACCACCAACAGAAGAGGCCCACAGTGATGACAGCAGCTATGTCCAACTGGATCTAGATGACCAGCCCAGCCCATCTGGGACCTCGGGACAGTCGGTTCCCCTGACACAGTCACAGGCCACCACAGAGCTTCCCCCCTCTGGAAACACCAGCACAGCACCCACCCAGCGGGCCCATACCTCTGTCCCCAGGACACGTCAATCAGCAGTGTGTCCACCACTACAGGGAACCCAGGCTAACCCACCACCCCAACAACAACAGGGACCTGGGGGCAGTGGCAGTGGGCACACGGTCCAGGGGACAGAGGCCCAGTAACACAGGGGAACTGGGAGGGCTGCTGTGCGACAGGGGGAGGACAGGCCCAGGGAACCCACTCTCCACGAGGCCTTCTCCAACATCATGGGAGCCTACCACCATTCCCAGGAGACGATGGCAACGGTACTGGCCAAGTTTCAGGAGACCCAGCGGCTGCAGGAGGAACAGTATTTGGGCTTCAGGGAGTAACTCAGATCCATCAATTCTATCCGGGGCACCATTGTAGGGGTGCTGAAGGAAGTCCTCAATACCAGGAGGGACACTGTGGCACAACAAGAGGCCCCTGACACTAGCCTGGACGATGAACTGCCCACCACCTCCGCCGGCACTAGTGGACAGGAGGCACCGCCACAGGACCACCACACCAGCACCCCACCCCCTGCAGAGGGAGAACCACCCTGCAAACGGTCCCTGAGATCCAGGACAAAGACAGAGAACAATGCCAAGACCCCCGCCAAGAAATGAGACCACCCTGATTATCATCCTTCTGTCCCACCTTGTCACCCTGTCCATCCTCAAACTGACCCAGCTCCACTTCCTATGCCCATTTGGGCAATGCACCTGTGAGACTAATAGACTGGACTCTCTTATGGACATTCCTCCACCATCACCCCTCACCATTTTACAGCACCCTCCAATATTGAGCACTTAAATAAACACCCTTAAAGCACAAAACAATCTGGAGTCTGTCTGTGCTTTCGAAATAGTGTATTAGCAATTACAGTGGCAAAATGCTCTTTCAATTGTAATGTCAACATACCTATGTCACACAGCTCTAGTCCATGAGGAAACAAAGCAGATGTCACACAGTGGGACCCACATCTGTGAAATCGTAAGGGAAAGTGACAACTCAGTGACCATACACTGTGTGAAAACGACAGACAGTAGAGAGGTAGTAGTGTTAAAGTACATGTAGTAGGGAGGTTTGTATTCTTACCTGTGTCTCACTGGAAGTATTGCAGGATCACTGAGTTCCTATTGTCAATGTCCTCGTCTTCTGCTTCCTCGTCTTCACTGTCCACAGGCTCCACAGCTGCCACAACACCTCCATCTGGACCATCCTCCTGCAGAAAAGGCACCTGTCGTCGCAAAGCTAAGTTGTGAAGCATACAGCAGGCCACGATGATCTGGCACACCTTCTTTGGTGAGTAGAATAGGGATCCACCTGTCCTATGGAGGCACCTGAACCTGGCTTCAGGAGGCCGAAGGTCCGCTCTATAATCCTCAGAGTTCATCCATGGGCCTCATTGTAGCGTTCCTCTGCCCTTGTCCTGGGGTTCCTCACTGGGGTCAGTAGCCATGACATGTTGGGGTAACCAGAGTCACCTGCAAATGCCGAGGGACAACTGTTAGACACACACTAACCTGTACGGATATCCCCAGACCCAGACAACCATTCCCACTGACTTGCTTCCAGGTGCTCACCTAATAGCCACACACAGTGCCTCTGGAGTTGCCCCATCACATAAGGGATGCTGCTATTCCGCAGGATGTAAGCGTCATGCACTGAGCCAGGGAATTTGGCATTCACATGGGAGATGTACTGGTCGGCCAAACAAACCATCTGCACATTCATCGAATGATAACTCTTCCGGTTTCAGTTCACCTGTTCACTCCTGCGGGGGGTACCAAAGCCAAATGTGTCCCATCAATGGCACCTATGATATTGGGGATATGTCCCAGGGCATAGAAATCACCTTTCACTGTAGGCAAATCCTCCACCTGCGGGAAAACGATGTAGCTCCGCATGTGTTTCAGCAGGGCAGGCACACTCTGGACAACACATTGGAAAACATAGGCTGGGACATCCCTGATGCTATGGCCACTGTTGTTTTAAAAGACCCACTTGCCAGGAAATGGAGTACTGACAGCACCTGCACTAGAGGGGGGATTCCTGTGGGATGGCGGATAGCTGACATCAGGTCTGGCTCCAACTGGGCACATAGTTCCAGGATTGTGGCACAATCAAGCCTGTAGGTGATGATCACACGTCTTTCCTCCGTTGTCGACAGGTCCACCAACGGTCTGTACACCGGAGGATGCTGCCATCTCCTCACATGTCCCAGTGGACTGTGCCTATGAAGGACAACAGCAAGCACAGAGTCAACCAACTCAGAGGTACGTACCCACAGCTTACACAGAGCACGATTCATAATCTGAAATTTGCATGTATGAGTGTTGAGGCAAGGCCTAGGTATGTGTGACGCAGTTAAAAATTAAGCCATGTGGGACCCTGGAATGTCGGCTGCATGACCTGTAAAGTGGGGGGACAATGTAATATGAGGTAACTGCGCTGGCGTTGTACACTGTCGCGGTAGGCGGTCGAAGACCGTGGCGCAATTCTGCATTGGTTAACATTGGACCCTATGGGTCCCAGGAGCCAATGACGATGTATGCCGGCGGTGACGGTACACACCGCCGCGGACGTGACCGCCATTTTCTATCTGTTCAATCACTCTATACCTGATCTTCGACAGGAGAGGACCTACACTGCTAGTGCTGCTGTGACCTCAGTATGGAAGAGACAATGGCTCGTGCGTCTGGGGAAAGGGCCCCTGCCTTCACATTGGAGGAGTTGGACAAACTAGTGGATGGGGTCCTCCCCCAGTACACGCTACACTACGGTCCTCCAGACAAACAGGTAAGTACACTGGGAGCATGCTGTATGGGCTATGCCTGTGTGGAGTGGATGAAGGGGGGGAGAGATTGAGGCGTACATGAAACGATGGTGAGTGCATGTGCCACATGGCAAGGGTAGGGATGGGGGCCAATGACTGTGACGGTGCAGTTGGTAATAACTTTTCTTTTTCCCCTGTACAATTCATGTAGGTCAGCGCCCATCAGAAGAAGGACATCTGCCGTGCCATCGCCAAGGACGTCCGGACCCTGTGGGTCTATCACAGACGGCGCACCCACTGCCATAAGAGATGGGAGGACATTCGCTGCTGGAGCAAGAAGACGGCGGAGGCCCAGCTGGGGATGGCCTCCCAACGTGGGAGCGGTGCCCGTCGCACCATGACCCCCCTGATGTTCAGGATCCTGGCGGTGGCGTACCCTGAGTTGGATGGACGCTTGAGGGCATCAGAGCAGCACAAGGGGGTGAGTACACTCTCATTCAGCTGATTCAGCGCGCAGTGGAGGTGTCTGGGTGGGGGAGGTGGGCTGTGGGTTTCCCTAGGCCAGGGCGAGTGTGCTAGTTAGGTCCCCTTCTTCTGGCAGACCCTGTGGCACCCCACCTGTGTACAGTGCCAACTACACCTAGTCAGGCTCCTGTGACATCCATGTGTGCAGATGTCGGCCATAGCCTTGTAGGCCATGTCTCAGGGATTGAACAGTGGACCCCAAGTGCATGGCGTAGTGCAGGGGGCTTCTGTGTCTGTCGTGTCCGCCAACGGTAGCGGTAATGCATGCACTCAACAAGTCTTTCTTCTGTTGTCCCCCCCTTTTTGTGGTCTCCCTGTTCTTGTGTGCATTAGCATCATCAGGCGGAGGAGCAGTGGCACCGGAGCAGGAGGGAGCTGCATCCCACATGGCCCTGGAGGGCGAGACTCCTGACTCGGAATTCACCAGTGGGATGGAGGGTGAGGGGAGCTCCACGGCGGGGACAGGAGCTGACACCAGTGATACTGACTCGTCCTCTGATGGGAGCTCCCTTGTGGTGGCAGCCACATCTGTGCCCCCCGCATCTACAGGTATAGCCACCACCCCCCTACCAGCACCGCCCTCCCAGCAGCCCCTCAGCCTTTGCCCAGTGCCCACTCACCTATGAGGGTGGGCATCACCTTCGCCCCAGGCACTCAGGCCCTGTCACAGTCACCCCTGCTGCCCTCAGTGAGGAGGCCATTGACCTCCTCAGGTCCCTCACTGTTGGGCAGTCTACTATTTTGAATGCCATCCAGGGTGTATAGAGGCAGTTGCAACAAACAAATGCATCCCTGGAGGGCATTCATTCTGGTCAGGCAGCCCTTCAGCGAGCTTTTCAGACTCTGGCCTCAGCACTGATGGCAGCTGTTGTCCCTGTCTCTAGCCTCCCCCCTCCTACTTCCTTCACCCAGCCCCACACCCCTGTACCTCAGCCTACCCCAAGCACACCATCAGACCAGCATGTACACACCTCAACACACAAGGGAAGCTCTGGCAAACATAAGCACCACACATCCCACAGGCACTCACGCAAGCATCACACACATGCTGACACACCAACATCCACTGCCTCCACTGTGTCCCCCTCCTCCTTATATCCCTCCTCCCTCCCAGTCTCGTCTCCACTCACACCTGCATGCACTACATCTACAGCCACTACTTCCAGCACACACACCACCACACCCCGCTCACGTGCAGTCACCACCCCCACTACCATTCACACGTCCCTTGTGTCCTCTCCCAGTGTGTCTGTGACGCCACCTCCCAAGATACACAAACACAGGCACACACCCACCCAACAGCCATGCACCTTCACCCAAAGTCACCAAACGTACACCTCCTACAACCACAACCTCTTCCTCCACTCCCAAACCCCCTCCAGCTACCCGTCCCAGTGTTCCCAAGAAACATTTCCTGTCCACCCTTGACCTCTTTCCCTCACCTCCCCCACCCCGTCAGTCTCCTAGGGCCCAACTCTCCAGGTCCCAACCTAGCACCTCAGCCACAACATCTCCGGGACCAGTGGTGCCAGTAGTCACCTGATTCTGGAGTGCACCAGGCAGCAGGGCAGCCAGTGTGGCAAGGAGCCACAGCACAGACAGTCCCCCACCTGTCAAGCATCAAAAGTTGGCCAGTGCCCGGCGGGAGAGGGGGAAGACTCCAGCCAACAAAGTCGCTCCCAGGGGTACAGGTGGGAGTGTGGAGTCAGCTGCGACACCTTCCAAGGTGGGGAAGGGGCACAAGAAACCCGGCAAGTCTGGGAAGAGCATCACGGCGGAGAAGACCGCCATCATCTCCGCTGCCCAGGAGGCCACCGCCATCATCCCCGCTGCCCAGGAGGCCACCACCATCATCCCCGCTGGCCAGGAGGCCACCGCCATCATCCCCGCTGGCCAGGAGGCCACCGCCATTAGGCCCTTGCCCAGGAGGCCAGCGCCATCAGGCCCGCTGCCCAGGAGGCCACCGCCATCAGCTCCGCTGGCCAGGATCAGCCCCGCTGGCCAGGAGGCCACCGCCATCAGCCCCGCTGGGCCAGGCAGGACCGCCAGCACCAGCCCCGCTGGGCCAGACAGAACCGCCAGCAGCAGCCCCGCTGGGCCAGACAGCACCGCCAGCACCAGCCCCGCTGGGCCAGACAGCACCACCTGGGCCAGACAGCACCGCCAGCACCAGCCCGCTGGGCCAGACAGCACCGCCAGCACCAGCCCCGCTGGGCCACACAGCACCGCCAGCACCAGCCCCGCTGGCCAGGATCAGCCCCGCTGGCCAGGAGGCCACCGCCATCAGCCCCGCTGGGCCAGACAGGACCGCCAGCACCAGCCCCGCTGGGCCAGACAGGACCGCCAGCACCAGCCCCGCTGGGCCAGACAGCACCGCCAGCACCAGCCCCGCTGGGCCAGACAGCACCGCCTGGGCCAGACAGGACCGCCTGCACCAGCCCCACTGGGCCACACAGCACCGCCAGCACCAGCCCCGCTGGCCCAGAAAGGACCGCCAGCAGCTGAGTCACTGCCAAGGACCCCGCCGCAACAAGCACCGCTGAACAGGACACCGCCGCCACAAGCACCGCTGCCAAGGACACCCCCGCCACAAGCACCGCTGAACAGGACACCGCCGCCACAAGCACCGCTGAACAGGACACCGCCACCACAAGCACCGCTGGCCCATGAGCACCAAGGGCACTGACGCTACTGAGTCTGCCACGAGCAGGATGAAGCAGTCTGGGCACAAAGCCCCCTACAGAACCAGGGGAGAGATACATCCACTACCTCTGTCCTTGGCAGGATGAAGCACTCTGGGCACAAAGCCCCCTCCAGAACCAGTGGAGAGATACATCCACTCACACAGTCCTTGGCAGGATGAAGCACTCTGGGCACAAAGCCCCCTCAAGAACCAGTGGAGAAAGGCATCCACTACCTCTGTCCTTGGCAGGATGAAGCACTCTGGGCACAAAGCCCCCTCCAGAATCAGTGGAGAGATACATCCACTACCTCTGTCCTTGGCAGGATGAAGTACTCTGGGCATAAAGCCCCCCTCCAGAACCAGTCGAGAGATACATCCACTCACACAGTCCTTGGCAAGACGAAGCACTCTGGGCACAAAGCCCCCTCCAGAGCCAGTGGAGAAAGGCATCCACTACCTCTGTCCTTGGCAGGATGAAGCACTCTGGGCACAAAGCCCCCTCCAGAACCAGTGGAGAGATACATCTACAACCTCTGTCCTTGGCAGGATGAAGCACTCTGGGCACAAAGCCCCCTCCAGAACCAGTGGAGAGATACATCCACTACCTCTGTCCTTGGCAGGATGAAGCACTCTGGGCACAAAGCCCTCTCCAGAACCAGTGGAGAGATACATCCACTCACACAGTCCTTGGCAGGATGAAGCACTCTGGGAATAAAGCCCCCTCCAGAACCAGTGGAGAGATACATCCACAACCTCTGTCCTTGGCAGGATGAAGCACTCTGGGCACAAAGCCCCCTCCAGAACCAGTGGAGAGATACATCCACTACCTCTGTCCTTGGTAGGATGAAGCACTCTGGGCACAAAGCCCCCTCCAGAACCAGTGGAGAGATACATCCACTCACACAGTCCTTGGCAGGATGAAGCACTCTGGGCACAAAGCCCCCTCCAGAACCAGTGGAGAAAGTCATCCACTACCTCTGTCCTTGGCAAGATGAAGCACTCTGGGCACAAAGCCCCCTCCAGAACAAGTGGAGAGATACATCCACTACCTCTGTCCTTGGCAGGATGAAGCACTCTGAGCACAAAGCCCCCTCCAGAACCAGTGGAGAGATACATCCACTCACACAGTCCTTGGCAGGATGAAACACTCTGGGCACAAAGCCCCCTCCAGAACCAGTGGAGAAAGGCATCCACTACCTCTGTCCTTGGCAGGATGAAGCACTCTGGGCACAAAGCCCCTTCCAGAACCAGTGGAGAGATACATCCACTACCTCAGTCCTTGGCAGGATGAAGCACTCTGGGCACAAAGCCCCCTCCAGAACCAGTGGAGAGATACATCCACTCACACAGTCCTTGGCAAGATGAAGCACTCTGGGCACAAAGCCCCCTCCAGAACCAGTGGAGAAAGGCATCCACTACCTCTGTCCTTTGAAGCATGAAGCACTCTGGGCACAAAGCCCCCTCCAGAACCTGTGGAGAGATACATCCACTCACACAGTCCTTGGCAGGATGAAGCATTCTGGGCACAAAGCCCCATCCAGAACCAGTGGAGAAAGGCATCCACTACCTCTGTCCTTGGCAGGATGAAGCACTCTGGGCACAAAGCCCGCTCCAGAACCAGTGGAGACTGTTATCCACTTGTGAGACTGTGGCTTTGCACTCTCCAGGATTGAACAGTGGGCAAACCACCCACTGTAGAGACTTGAGAGACTGTGGCTCTGCGCTCCCCAGGATTGAACAGGATTGAACAGTGGACAACCCACCCACTGTAGAGACTTGAGAGACTGTGGCTCTACACTCCCCAGACCGCCATGCTGTTTGTACCGCCATGGCGGTCGGAGTGTTAAAGTGGCTGCTTTGTTGGCGGTTTCCGCCACGGTCGTAATTCCATTTTTTTTTTCGCCGGCCTGTTGGCGGTCTTACCGTTGCTTTAACACCGTCCGCCAGGGTTGTAATGACCACCAAAGTTATTGGGAGGTAAAGGGAAAGTGGAGGGTGAGAAGGAAATGTGATGGGGAATTCAAAGGGATAGAGAAGGAAAGGGTGAGGGGATTTGGAAGGGAAGGGGGTGGAGAAAGGAAAGGCAAGGAGCATGGGGAAGGGGAGGGAAAGGGGGAGTGAGTGGGAGGGAGAGTGGAAGAAGTGCGTGAAATGAGGGGGATGGGAAGGGAAGGGAAGGAAAAGGGGATGTGAACAGGAATGTGAAGAGGAACGGGAAGAGGAAAGAAAAGGGTGAATGATGGGGAAGGGAATGGTAGTGGAAGGGAAGCTGTGAGAAAGAAAGAGGGGAAGGGGAGGAAGAGGGGAGGATGGGGAAAGGAAGGAGTGGGCACAAGAAGGGGATTGGGTGGTACAGGGGAAGTGGAGGATGAGAAGATGGGGAAGTCCAGGGGATATAGGGAAGGAAAGGGTGAGGGGATGGAGAAGGAATGGGTAAGAAGGGAAAGGAAGGGAAGGCAGTATGGGAAGGAGGAGTGGGGAAGGGGTGAGGTAAAGAAGGAGATAGGGACGGGAAAAAGAGAAGGGGAGAGCGAGGGGAAGAGGAAGGGAAGGGGAAGGTAGCTGGTGGGATGGGAAGGAAAGGGAAGGTAATGGAAGGGTGAGAGAAAGAAAGGGGAAAGGATGGCAAGGGTGGGGTAGGGAGTGAATGGGGACAGGATGAGATGAGAAGGGAAGGTTGAAGGGAAGGGTGAAGAAAGGGAAAGGATGAGAAGGGAAGGGAAGAATGGTAGGAATATGGGGAAGGAGGAAGAAAGGGAAGGGTAGAAAAGAAAGGAAAGGGGAGAGTGGGAGGGGAATGTGAAGGGAGAAGGGATGTGAACAGGAATAGGATGGGTGAAGGATGGGAAAGGGAAGGTGAGGAGAGGGGAGGGGAAGGGGAGGAGGAAGAGAAGGGATAAGGAAGAGGAGAGAGAAGATGGGGAAAAGGGGAGGGGAAGTGAAGGAGGTGGAAGAGGGAGGGAAGGGTGTGGGGTGTGGAAGGGAAGGGGTGAGGTGGGGTGGCTAAAAGAAAGGGATTGGGTAGCAGAGGGGATGTGGAGGGTGAGGGGATGGGAGGGCAAAAGGAGTGAGAAGAGAAGAAACAGGTGAGGAGATGATGATGGGTAGAGGATGGAGAGGGGAAAGGAAATGAAAGGAAAGGAAAGGAAAGGAAATGGGAGAGGAAGGGAGTGGAAAGGAGAGGAAGAGGGTAAGGGCAGAGGGAAAGTGAAGGGGATGGGGAAGGGAAGGGAAAGAAAGGGAAGAAGGGAGGGAAGGAGAGGGAAAGGGGAGGGGAGGGGAGGGGAAAAGTGAGGCGGAAGAGAAAGGGAAGGAGAAGGTAACAAATGAGATGGGAATGGAAGGGAGCGGAAGCGAAGGGTGAAAAAAGGGAAGGGCATGGAAGGGATGGCACAGTGGATTTGGGTTGGCAGTGGAGGGGACAGGAAGAGCTGGGAAGGGGCGGGACCGGGAAGGGAAAAGAAAGAAAAGAAGGGTAAAGGAGAGGAAAATAAAGGAAAGGAAAGGAAAAGCAGGGAGGAGGAGGGGAGGGGAAGCGGATAGGAAGGGGAAGGGGTGAGGGAAAGTGAAGGGGATGGGGAAGGGAAAGGAAGTGGAAAGAGGGGGGAGGAAAAGGGTGCTGGAAGAGGAAGGGAAGGAGAAGGTAACAAATGGGACGGGAAGGAAAGGGAAGAGAATGTTAGAGAACGGAAAGGTGAGAAAAGGAAAGAGAACAGCATGGCATAGGTGGGTTGGGGTGGGCAGTGGAGGAGAAAGGAAGAGCTAAGAAGGGGCAGGATTGGGGGAAGGGAAGGGTGAAGGAAAGGAATGGAACAGAAGGGAAGGGAAAGGAAGGGATGGGAAGAAGAGGAGGGAAAAGGGAAAGGGGTGGGGAAAAAGAGGGTAAGGAGAAAGGGAACAGAAAGGAAAAGGAGGGGTGGGGAAGGGAAGGGAAAAGAATGGTAGAGAAGGGAAGTGGAGAATGGGAGGGGAAGGGAGAGGGGGCGTGATAAGGAATTGGAATTGGAAGAGGAATGGGAAATGGAAGGGGAAGGGTGAATAATGAGGGAGGGGGCGGCGTGATAGAAGGAAGGGAAGAGGAAAAGGAAGGGATGGGGAAGGGAAGGGGTGGAGAATGGAAGGGGTGGGGAAGAGAAGGGTATTGGGAGGTTGAGGGGAAGTGGAGAGTAAGGGGAAGGAAATTGGTTGGGGAAGGCAAGAGGAGAGGGAAAGAAGGAAAGGGTGAGGGGATGTGGAAGGGTAGGGGATGGAGAAAGGAAGGGCAAGGAAGGGAAGGGATGGCATGGGTAGATTGGGGTGGGGTATTATTCCCCTTCTCTTCCCTTCCTCCCTATCAAACGGAGGGGGAGGGAAGGGTAAGTTGAAGGGAACGAAAAGGTGAAGGAAGGGAAGGGATCGCAATGGAAAAACAGGAGGTGAATGGGGGAGATGTGGAGGAAAAGGGTAAGGAGAAAGGGAAGAGAAAGGAAAAGAAAGGGGAGGGAAGGGAAGTTTAAGGAAGGGAAGAAAGAATGGGAGGGGAAGGTGGAGGTGGAGGAACAGAGAGAGAGAGGGGACGTGAGCTCGAATGGGAAGGGGAATGGAAAGGAGAAGGATGGGGGAAGGGGTGGGGAATAGAAGGGGTGGGGAAGACAAGGGTATTGGGAGGTAGAGGTGAAGTGGAGGGTGAGGGCAAGGAAATGGGATGGGGAAGGCAAAGGGATAGAGAAGGAAAGGGTGAGGGGATGTGGAAGGGAAGGGGTGAAGAAAGGAAAGGAAGGGAAGGAGCATGGGGAAGGGGGAAATGGGGGAGGGAGTGGGAGGGAGAGTGGAAGAGGTGAGTGAAATGAGGGGGATGGAGAAGGGAAGGGAGAGGAAGTGGAGGTGGTGAGGAAGGGGAAGAGGAAGTGAAGGGAAAGGGAACAGACTGGATGGGAAGGGAAGGGGATGCTGAGGGGGGTAGGTGGAGGGATGAGAAGGGAATGATAGGGAGGAAGGGAAGAGAAGGGGAATAAAGGAAAAAGGGAAAGGGAGGCGAAGGAGAAAGGAAGGGAAGGGAAGGAGGGAGAAAGAAGGGAAGGAGAAAAATGGGTTGTGGAGGGTGAGGGGATAGGGAAGGAAACCAGATGGGGAAGACAAGGGGCTAGGGAAGGGAAGCAAAGGGCACAGGTATGGTCATGGGTATGGGATGCAGATGGGAAGGGAGAAAAAGGATAGGGAAAGGATGGAATGAGAGGGGGAAGGAGAGAAGGGATGGAGAGGGGAAGGGGTGAGGAAAATGGATGGGAAAGGGGATTGATGGAGAAGGGAAGGTGCTTGGGGAGAGAAAATCAAAGGGATGGGGAGATGGAAGGGTGAGGGGCTGGGGAATCGAAGGGGTGGAGAAGAGACAGTGACAGTGTGGTGGAGGGGAAGGGGGTGTGAGGGGATGGGGAAGGAAAATGGATGTGGAAGTCAAGGGGATAGGAAAGAAAAGGAAAGGGCGAGGGGACGTGGAATGCTAGGGGGGAAGGGAAGGGCAAGAGCAGGGAAGGCGAGGGGAGGGGGCTGAGGGGAGGTAGGCTAGTTGATCAGAAGGGAAGGGAATTGGGGTTTCAAGACAGTATCAAGTCAGTATGAAGTTAAGTTTTCAGTTTGGTTTCAAGTTGAGTTTCAGTTCACTTTTCGTTTGGTTTATATACTCACCTTGGCCCTTTAGACCCATCCCCACCTCCTCCCTTCCGGAGCCTCATTGGCCCCGCAGCTTCGGACTCTCGCTGGCCCCAGCTCCAAAGCCAGCTCTGGTCCTCCCCATCCGGTGTCCTCGCGCGCAGTGCTGCAGCTGCTTGGTTGCCGGCCTTTTATACCGAGGACACGTCACAATGGAGGCTTTTCAACGCGTCACCATACATCACCGGTTTATGGGTGATGCCACGTGTTTCAGTTTAATGGGGGTCAGGCAAACCAAGGGTGTAACCCGTGTGTTTTAAGAAGATTCATCTATTTTGTTACAGAAAATGATCCTGCGATAAACCTAAAAGACGATCCAATCCCACCTGACATTCTTCCCCCGCCGTGGCCTCTCTTTGTCTCTGCTGCGGTGGAGGCCTCCCGTCTGCACTTAGACTGGACCTCGTGACATCACACTGGAGGGCTTCTTATGTCAAACGTTCACAGGATTCTGGTGCTGCTGGCAGGCGTGGACCTTCTATATTAATGAGAAATGTGGAGGTTTCTCAGTCTTTGCTCAAAATAAATAATATTTTCAACATTAAACGAATTGCCCTCCACTCAGTGCTTAATTTGTAAGTAAAAACGTGCCGGTGCCCAAAGCCCTCCTCTTAAAACACGAATACTGAGGCAGCGTAATATTGAACCCATTTCGGAGATTTTCAATTAATTTACAGCCACTCCCTGCCCCTTCACCTCACTCTTGCAGCTTTCTCCCATTGTGCCGCTTTTTCATTTTTCTCTTCCTCGTCTTTCTCATGTGTGTCTGTTGTTCGCAGTAAATGCTGGAGGCAGGAAAATAAGGGCCAGATGTAGCAAGGCATTAGAGCCTCGCAAACAGCGAAAAACGCCGTTTGCGAGGCGCTAATGCCCACACGCGATGCAGAAACACATTTTGCAAGTCAGAACCGACTCGCAAAATGTGTTTCCGACTCGCAAATAGGAAGGGGTGTTCCCTTCCTATTTGTGACTCCCACCGCGATGTAAGTTGATTTGCGACCGTGAAAGCAGTCGCAAATCAACTCGCAGTTACCATTCACTTGAAGTGGATGGTAACTCATTTGCAAACGGGAAGGGGTCCCCATGGGACCCCTTCCCCTTTGTGAATGATCACAAAATTATTTTTTCAGAGCAGGCAGTGGTCCTATGGACCACTGCCTACTCTGAAAAAACCCGAAACAAAAGGTTTCGGTATTTTTTTCTATTTGCAGCTCGTTTTCCTTTAAGGAAAACGGGCTGCAGATGGAAAAAAAAAACTGCTTTATTTAAAAGCAGTCACGGACATGGTGGTCTGCTGTCTCCAGCAGGCCACCATCCCCGTGAGTGCCTAGACTCGCTATGGGGTCGCAAACTGCGACCCACCTCATTAATATTAATGAGGTGTGTCTTTGCGACCCCATAGCGAGTCGCAGAAGGTGTCTGAGACACCTTTCTGCATAGCAAATTGCGAGTTGCAAATTGCGAGTCGGAAGGACTCGCAATTTGCAACTCGCAATTTGCTTTCTACCTACATCTGGCCCTAAGTGCCGGTGCTCCACACCAAGCACAAATTAAGCACTCCCTGCACTATGCGCACAACGACCATTGATTGGCTAATAGGCCTTCAGACCCCCCCCCTTAACCTAAGTGTTCCGCTTTCTTATACAGACCATAGGCATCTGGGGGGTGGGGGTTGTCATTTGTCGCTTGCCCCCGCTCCTCCGGATGTAGGTACAGCCTGGAGTGCAGGCTCACAGTGCAGCCTGCACTAGTACGGCCGCGACCCCCGCCAAGAACAGTCCGTGACGTCCCCCTGAAAAAATGTCTGTGGGCGCACCTTGCTCCAGACTACTGTGCGGTTTTGCACAAATATGAGAGGACTGCAAGAGATGGTCGCAGATGATATATAAAAAATGAACCTGGGTCAGGGTGAGCAAAGTCAGAAAAAGAGAGAAAGGTGAACAAAAAGAAAGAGACAAACTAGAACAGAGGGTTGGGCCCTGACGGAAGGCCCCCCCCCCCCCCAAGAGAATGGGAATTGGTCAATACAGTGAATGAAGGAGAAAGATTGGGGAAACATAAAAACAGGTTGGGTGCCATGAGACGGGTGTACACAGTAAGAGGAGGCGCTGTAGAGAGAATTCAGTGATGTAGGCATAAAGCGGAGGGATGCGGTCAGAAGGGTACTGAGGGAAATGTGGACTGATGGACACAGACAGGGACATAGAACAGGTGAATAAACGGAACATGAAATGTGGAGAACATCTCACAAAGAATAGATTCTAGAGAGTTTCAGCATAGAGACAAATATATACAATTGGAGAGATGGGCAGCTAAATAGATGAGAAAGGGCAAGATGGAAGCGGGCAGAGAGGGAAACGCACCAGATGAACATAAAGGTGGAGACTGGGTGAGATAGACACAGCCAGATGGAGAAACATTTGTGGGAGATATGCACAGAGGGCGGGGGTGGAGACAGAAAACAGGGAACAGATGAGTGGACATTTACACTTGGAGAAAAAAGGGCAAAACTTGAGAGTCTGATAAAAGGAGATAACCTGTGGAATTCAGCAAAGGGGTGGAGCCAGTCCACAGCGGAGAGTCAGGTTTTGGGTGGAGGCTGGGGAGTGAGGGGAAGGAGTTGTTGGGTTTAGGGATAGAGTCCTGGCATACATTGTGTGTGAGAGTGGGAGGGCAACGCATGCTGGGACTCCTGGAACCACATGGGGCTGTAGTGTCTAGCAAAGGACAAGCGGTGAATATGTATATATGTCTTGTAATGTTGTCATGTTATATGTTTTTTTAGGGTCGAACGCACAAGCACTCTACCCTGCTGTAATCTCTCTGTGGGCTTTTAATCGTGCCCATTGCATGCCCATCAATTTCGTTGGTTCGTGGGATTGCCTTTTAAAAATCGCCTGCTTTTATTTGTGAAAGACATGCATACGTCATGCCTTTTCCGGTGTTTAGCCCTCCTCGAGCGCACCAACCAACTACTGAAAACATACGAGGCTGCATGTTTTCTGAATGGCTTCTGGACGACTTTTTTTTTTTTATTTCCTACGCAGCGCGATCTCGTTGGCCAGTAGTTGAGCTCTTTGAATGACATCGATCCTGTTACATGGATAATTGCACATTTGCTGATATGTCTGACAGCGAGCAAACTTCTGTTTCCTTTTGTGTATTCCTTCATGCTCATGGAGTGGCGCTTTAAATCAGCTTGCTTATGTAAAACTGTATTAGTTTACATTTTCAATTAATGTGGCAATAAAAGTTCGGTTAGGACTTTACAACACTAATAGCTCTAAGTAGAGCAAATGCGAGCCTCATTGCATTGCAAATGCTTGTTTAGGTTTGTACTATAGTATGGCACTATAGCGCCTTCATAATATGTGTGCCCTTCCATACACTGGGAGATTTCCATCAATCAATTGTCTATAGTTGTTTGGTTTGTGTTTGGTAGTGATAAATGTGATTTCTTAAAGGTCTTGTATAGTAGAGTTTATTGTCAGTTAAGGTAAATCTAAAATGAGCTGATTCTACTAAAGTCCTTTCTGGTGTTCAGTGTCTGTGGTGTTCTGAATGACTTTGGTGTTTTTCTTTGAGCTGGGTGGTGAGTTGTCCATTGGCCCATCCTTTGGAGATTGTTTTCTAGGCAGCATGACTAGTCTAGCAAGATTTATGTTGCTGTGTTGCTTGGGTAGAGCTGTTGAGCTGGCTGGACTCTGCCAACTAGATGGCTTTGATGTTTTGGTGTGCAGTCAGGGAGGCTATTTATTGTGTTTGCGAAAAGGAGATAATTAGTCTAATTGGTAAGGTGCTGTGTAGTGAGTATTGGAAAAAATAAAGTATTTGTGTGATAGGAGGTAGGACCAGAGAATAAATCAGGAGAGAGGGAATTAAATAAATAAATTCAGTGTGCGTGTGTGTGCGCACATGTGTGTCTGTGTTTCTGTAAACATACATCCACACATATCTTCCAGTGTTCAGGAGGCTTTGAAATTGGGGCCCCAATAGGTTACGGTTCTAAGTATTAATAGGATTAAAGGATTATATGGTGATATTCAATTTATTAGGTGCATTTAAAAATATGGGGTAAGTATCCGGGGCATCAGATTTATTGTGCTTACACCAGTTCAGGAATTGCTGGTGAATGCGCATTTGTTGAGGAGGGGTGCATATTTACCATTCTACCTCCTCTCTAACAACCACAGGGGAGGGCATGCACAGAGTGATGAAATATACTATTTTTTTTCTAATCTAAAAAACATTGAGAAACATGGAAATATAGGGAGAGGACAGGTATACTATTCTAACTGCAGTGTAAAAACATTGAGGAAATTGTATATCATTGGGGTCTTGGTCAAATTCACTACATCCAAATAATATTAGTACCAATTAAATATCAATTACAGGCTGAAAGTTAAAAAAATATAAAAGATGTAAAAGACAACCGAATTTCTTTCTTAAAACTGGAACAGCAAAAAAATGTGTATATATTTAAAAAAAAAAAAATCTACTTTAATATTGAGAAAATATTTTCAAATTTTCAACTTTTTTCAACTTTCTATATTTATTTTTTAAATTAATTATATAAATTGATAATTGAAATGAAACTGCCCACCAATTTCTCTAATATAAACCACACCTCATTGAAAACATACTACAATTTCTTCACAAATATATATATATAAATATATATTTATATATACGTTTCTAAATGTTAGTACTAATCACACAATAAATTAATTTTCAATCAAATTACATATAAATCTTATTTTGAAACCTAATCACAAATAAACCCCAACACTCGTAATTAAAATATAATGCATAATTTAAAATAGCAAACAAATAATGCGGCCATTCCAACTTTCCTGCTGGGCCGGCGGGCGACCGCCAAAAGGCCGCCCGCCGGCCCAGCGGGAAAGCCCCTGCAACGAGGAAGCCGGCTCCGAATGGAGCCGGCGGAGTTGCAGGGGTGCGACGGCTTCAGTGGCACCCGTCGCGATTTTCACTGTCTGCTAAGCAGACAGTGAAAATCTTTGTGGGGCCCTGTTAGGGGGCCCCACGACACCCGTTCCCGCCATCCTGGTTCTGGCGGTGAAAACCGCCAGAAACAGGGTGGCAGGAAGGGGGTCGGAATCCCCATGGCGGCGCTGCAAGCAGTGCCGCCATGGAGGATTCCCTGGGCCAGTTCCCCTTTTCTGACCGTGGCTTTACCGCCGCGGTCAGAATAGCCCTGGAAGCACCGCCAGCCTGTTGGCGGTGCTTCCGCGGTCCCCAGCCCTGGCGGTCATGGACCGCCAGGGTCAGAATGACCCCCAAAATGCTTTGATGAGGTGTTAACACAACGTCATGACGGAGTCGTTCCCAACAATCCGACGCCAACGGCACCGGGCACTGTGTCATGCAGACTCTCAGGTACAGTACCTTAGTAAAGTGTGAAAACAAGCCGGTGAGTGAAGTCGGGGATCGCGGCGTCGCTGGATCCAAGGCAGCGTCAGTTCCGGTTCTGCGGGGCGAAGGAGCTGAGGCGTCACAAAGAAGAGTCGGGTCCTTGCTGCGGAGCGGTGGAGGGGAGGCGGCGTTGGTGCGAATGGTTGAATCCACACACTTCAGGCGGCGTCGGTCACGACGTGGTGTAGCGACTTCCACGAAGTCACGGACTTCGGCGGGGCTGCAGCGGTGTCGGGCCTGATAGGATCATCACACTCCAGCAAGGAGTCAGTTGCAGGCAGTGTCACAGGATTTGGCAGCTGTGTCGGTCCGGGGTCGTCCAAAGTCGGTTTTCTTGGATTTTCACCAGCTTCTCCTTTCAAGGGCCCAGGGACTGGATAGGGCACCACTTGTCAGGGCAGGAGTCTCAGCAGAGAGTCCAGGTGCTGCTAGGGGAAGTCTTCGATGGCCCTGAGACATCAGAACAGGGGGCAAGCTCAGTCCAAGCCCTTGGAGATTCTTCTCAAGCAGGAATATACCACAAAGCCCAGTCTTTGTCCCCTTTCACAGGGAGAAGCAGCAACTGCTGGATAGCTCCACAAAGCACAGTCACAGACAGGGCAGCACTTCTCCTCAGCTCTTCTCCTTGGCAGAGGTTCCTCTTGATTCCAGAAGTGATCTGATCTTCAGGGGTTTTAGGTTCTCCTCTTATACCCCTTTCTGCCTTTGAAGTAGGCCTACTTCAAAGGAAAGTGTCTCTTGTTATTGAAATCCTGCCTTACCCAGGCCATGCCCCAGACACACACCAGGGGGTCAGAGACTGCATTGTGTGAGGGCAAGTAAGCCCCTTCAGGTGTGAGTGACCACTCCTCCCCTCCCTCCTAGCACAGATGGCTCATCAGGATATGCAGGCCACACCCCAGCTCCCTTTGTTTCACTGTCTAGAGGGAGGTGCAAACAGCCCACCTGTCAAACTGACCCAGACAGGGAATCCACAAATAGGCAGAGTCACAGAATGGTTTAAGCAAGAAAATGCCTACTTTCTAAAAGCAGCATTTTCAAACACACAACCTAAAAACCAACTTCACTGAAATATGTATTTTTAAATTGTGAGCTCAGAGACCCTAAACACCACATTTCTATCTGCTCCCCAAGGGAATCTGCACTTTAATAATATTTAAAGGCAGCCCCAATGTTAACCTATGAGAGAGATAGGCCTTGCAACAGTGAAAAACAAATTTGGCAGTATTTCACTGTTAGGCCATGTAAAACACATAGGTACATGTCCCACCTTTAACATACACTGCACCCTGCCTTACATGTATGAAAAGGGAAGGTTTAGGCCTGACAAGTGGGTACACTTGCCATGACAAATTGGCAGTTTAGAACTTCACACACAGACACTGCAGTGGCAAGTCTGAGCCATGTTTACAGGGCTACTAATGTGGGTGGCACAACCAGTGCTGCAAGCCCACTAGTAGCTTTGATTTACAGGCCCTGGGCTCCTCTAGTGCACTGTACTAGGGAGTAAATCAAATATGCCAATCATGGAAAGTCAATCATACATATATTTTGCATAGGAGCACTTGCACTTCAGCACTGGATAGCAGTGGTAAAGTGCCCAGAGTAACAAAAACAGCAAAAACAGAGTCCAGCATACATCAACAACCTGGGAAACAGAGGCAAAAAGTTAGGGGAGACCACACCAAGGATGCCAAGTCTAACAGGGTTGTAAGTGTGACTTTGGGGTTCAGGGGGGTACAGGTAGAGGGTGACTTTGCAGTTTGGGGTTAGAGCTAAAAGAAGGCAAGGGCATCTTCGTGGTTCAAGGGAGTAGCGGTAATGGGGCAATGTCATCTTTGAGGATTGGTGTGTATAGATAAAGGAGCTAAGGGTGACTCTGGGGTTGGGTGTATAGGTAATTGGGACAAGGGTGACTATGTGGTTAGGGGGGTAGAGGTAAAGGGGGCAATTGTGGCTTTCAGGTTCAGTTTTTAGAGGTAAAAGGAGACAAGGGTGACTTTGGGGTTCAGGACCAGGTAGAGATAAAGGAAGGCCAGGGCTACTTTCGGTTTTGGGAATTGGCTGAATGTAAAAGAAAGCAAGGGGAATTTGAGGTTGGGGTGGTTAGAGTTAAAGGGAGGCTAGGCAATTTCGGGGTCAGGGTCGATAGAGGTAAATGTAGGAAAGGGTGAATTTGCAGTTCATTGGTAGGTAGAGGTAAGAGGAGCTCAGGATGACTTTAGGGTTCAGTGGGTAGAAGTAAATGGAGACAAGGGTGACTTTGGGGTTTGGAAGTAGGGCACATGGGTGACTTTGGGGTTCGGGTAAAGGTAAGGGGAGAAGTGCAACTTTGGGGTTTGGTGGATTCGTGTTAAAGGGCAACTTTCGGGTCAGAGGTAAAAGAGGCTATGGTGACTTAGTGGTTCAGTGGGGAGTCAGGCTTAAAGAGGGCAAGGGCGGTTCAGCGGTTAGAGGTAAATGGGGCAAGGGTGTCTTTGGGGGTCAGGAGCTCACACGCTAGGCAGAAAAAGCGATTGGGTTATATGTTCCATAAGATGGGGCTAGCTAAGGGGGCGCGCACAAGAAAGCAAAAAGCTTACTTCTAGATATGTCTAGATCTAGTAAAGGGAGGGAGTCATAGGGTTATTCCCTGTTCTCCAGAATATTCATTTGTAAGATGAAGTCTCACAAATTAGTTAACATCTACCAATATTCATCCCCAAAATTCCTTGTATCCTTTACTGGAGTGCATACCCATTTCCTGTACCTTAATGTCTGGCTGGGGAATACTTTTAGAAGGGACTTCAATTTGAGTCTCCCAAAAAACCCAAAACAGTTTCTTTTGTTAATACCTTCCTCTTTTCTGTGTCCAATGCCGGCCGTTCACACTTCACTGTGTCATGTGGAATCAACATTCTTCAGACGGGCACACACTTAAGACGCTGTCACAGACAAAATACTATGTGAGCTTTGTTTAGTATGTTTCTTGTAGAGGCTGTACTGTACATATCCCAATCTTGGTTTTAGAGCCTCAAAAGGACATTGGAGACTGTAAGGATTTTACTGTGGCACGGTCTAATGTGAGTTAAGCGGGCCCCAATGCCCCTTCTCCTTCCTGGCGCCTTCCTCCACTCCTCCTTCGGTTTGCTGTACATGACGCAACAGCATCTTAGGGCAGTGTCATCTTCTTTTAACCGTGACACATGTTAGTAAACAATGCCACCCTCCACTGCAGATGGGGGACAATGTTTGACCATGGAAGTACCGCCTGCGTAAATTGTTTGGCCAGCCAGCCAAATTCAGCTACCACTAGCTCGAATAGCTGACGTCGACCCAAAGGGACCAAGTAATTCCCCCCAAGATGCATTATGATGACGTCCAGTTGAGGGGAACCTCGTGGGATCATTGAGTCCGAAACCCATCTCAGCTCCGTGAGGCGCAACCCTCCTTTCGCCAAAAAGGACATACGGAATCTTGCTTGGGCCACGCGGGACGCAATGCCAGTCTTCACAAACCGCTCAACAGCTCGGCGAACATACAAGTGTCGGATCACCCAAACTTCTGCGACCCTGGTTATTCCTGCGTGAACTGGGAATGTTGAGAATAGAGAAGAAGACAGACAGATGATTGGTGTAAATAACCGGTATTTATAGCATGTGCAACCTCACATATCTATTGTAGCAGTCTGAGGACCACCTGTCAATTTGCCGAACATCCGCTCCAAATAAACCCATTGCCACTGCCGCTGTTGCCGCCCCGTTCCTGAATGAATGAGTCCCGAATTCAGATGAGTCAAATCCTGCTGCGCTTAAACTGCACTTGAGAATCTGCAAAACTGATACTTAGGGGTGAGCTCTCAGCATGCACCAGGACAGTACCTCGCGACCCCATAGGGCACAAGGCTAAGAAACCCTCTACATTAGAAACCGAGCAGCAGCTATTGCCCTGGGACTTATGCAGCAGTACATGGTTACCCTTCCCCTCCTGGTCCATTTTGGAATGAGGAATATTGATCATCAAGCACCCCGCCGGCCAGTGGAGATTCCCCATCTGCAAACCCCGTGTTACATCTTTAAAGTTGCTGGCCACCAATTCACCCAATCTGAAGGCCCCATAGAAGGCTAAGGTAAAGGCTGCTTTAAACTGGGCAATCTCCCACAGGGATGTGCAGATCTTATCAAGGATCCCCAATATGGCCCCAAGCTTCCCTAAGTCAATGGGTTGTCTAGTTTCAGATTTGACCCCCTGTGGGCGCTGCCAACCCTTAATGGCCCTCCTCACCAGAAATGCATTTGTACCATCCTGCACCCCCTGCAACTGGACAAAAAAAGGAAATTGCAGCAATATGACGCCTAGAACATGCAACTGACCTCCCGTTACCTATCAATATTTCCAGGAAAGCTAGAAGTGATGAAGCATCTGCCAAGGGGCCCCCCCAGTAACCCAAGTAATTAACATCTGCCGCCACAGCCCTCTCATAAGCCTTTTTTGTCTTTGGAGCTAAGCTGGCTGCAACGAGGCCTGATAGTCGTGGGCACCAATCCGCCAAAGATGCTCTGGGGAGGGAATTTAGGGCCTGATTCTAACTTTGGAGGATGGTGTTAAACCGTCCCAAAAGTGGCGGATATACCACCTACCGTATTACGAGTCCATTATATCCTATGGAACTCGTAATACGGTAGGTGGTATATCCGCCACTTTTGGGACGGTTTAACACCGTCCTCCAGAGTTAGAATCAGGCCCTTAGTGTTCCTCTGCTTTTGGATGGTGGGACCTGAACACCTGCATCTTAAAATGGGAGAGGGCATCAGCAGCCTTGTTTGAGACCCCGGGCACGTGTTTTGCTCTAAAATTTATGTTCAATTGTAGGCACAGAAACACAATCATTTTTAAGACTCTCAAAATCATTTTACACCTGCCCACCTGCTGATTTATACACTCAACCACAGACATATTGTCCGACCAAAAAATTACAGACTGATTGCGGAATCTAATAGGACAAATGGATAGCGACACCAGAATAGGGAATAATTCTAAGAAACCAATGTTAGTCCAGATTCCACCCAATCTGCAGTCCACCTCTGTGCACACCCACGCAGAGCAAAATATAGCCCCAAAACAATGACTGCCCGCCGCATCAGTAAACAGACCAAGCTCTTCACTAGACATGGGTGGGCTCAGCCATAAGACCGTCCCATTGAAGTCACACAGAAAAGCTCCCCAAATCCTCATATCTTGCTTCACCTCACGGGAGAGCCTGGTGTGGTGGTGCATAGCCTTCAAGCCCGACATGGCTTGTGCAATGGACCGGGAGAAGGGGCGCCCCATGTGAATGATACGCAGAGCAAAATTGAGATTCCATACCAAGCACTGCAATTGATGGAGAGAACCTTACTTTGCACTAATGCAGGCCCGAAGTGCCTGGGAGAAAGCAAGTACTTTGTCTCTATGAGCCTGGACACCCCACTTCCAAATCCATTTCAATCCCCAGAAATTCCTCTGTGGTGCATTGACCTACAGTTTTGTCATGCGCTAACGGGACCCCAAGTTCACGCATCAGGCTCTTAAAAGCGTCCATTGCATTTGCACACTGATCCGACCCAGGAGGACCCATGAATAGGAAATCATCCAAGTAATGCAATACCCATTGATGCTGCGCTTTGCGCCTGAAAACCCATTCCAGGAAGGTGCAAAATTTTTCAAAATGGGAACACGACACCGCACAGCCCATGAGCATGCTCTTGTCAAAGTAGAACTGGCCCTCAAACTGGAAACCCAGTAGGTGAAAATCATCTGGGTGAACCGGTAGCATTCTGAAAGCGGATTCAATGTCCGACTTGGCCATCAATGCCCCAGGTCCCAGCTCCTGCAGCATTTGAATTGCCTGATCAAAAGGCACATACTTCACTGAACAAAGAGCCGCATCTATCCCATCATTCACAGATTGGCCTCTGGGTGATGACAGGTTGTGGATCAATCTGTACTCTCTGGGTTGTTTCTTAGGGACAACTCCCAAAGGGGAAGAAACAAAATCCTGCATAGGGGCCCTAGCAAATGGACCTGCTATGTATCCCAAGCTTAGCTGGTTCTTACAGTGAGGAGATCCTGAGTAGCCCTGAGCTGGGACCCTGAAACTGTACCTAAACCCCTCATACAGATCTCGCGTGGCCCCCTGGTTACAGTATACATTGAGCCATGGGATGATAGCCAGTAACTGAATGGGAGAGTGTGCTTTAGTCAGAAATTGAGAAGGAGTGCTGATCCTGTTACAACCCGAGTTGCGAAGTACAAATCCTACCGAATCAGAGGGTTGGCCACTGCTGGCAACTGTATCACAGCTGCCAGCTCTATCAACAACATTAATCTTGCTTCTTGTCCCCTCTATCCCTGGATGTTTTAAAGCACTTAGACTCCAGATGGGAGGACTGACCGCAGAAGGAGCAGAAATGTTTAAAGCAGCAGGTTCCCACAGGATGTGTGCACGTACAACTGTTGAAATCCCAGCAAACCCCTTTTTGGCACTACTCCCACCAGGTGGACCCGTTGCGGACCCTGAACTTGCCCGAAAGGGCTGCAGCCCGTTCCCATGTGGCCAGTTCGTGAACCGAAGCCATGCTATTATATCAATTTGGTCCCACCCCAAATCCGGTTTATACGCCTTGATCCTTCTGAACTCCCTATTATAATCCTTCAAAGCAGTTCCCCCATAGTCTTTATGAGCAACGACAATCCTATTCTGATAGAAGGCCAGCTGAGCTCCCTGATCATGGAAGCGCTCTGCAATGATAGACTGATAAATTGAGAAGGCTGTCACCCAATTGTTAATTGACTCTTCTACCTTTCTCTTGTGAGGCCCAGGTCCACATTCCCTTGAGTGCGCACACTCCTTACAACCTTTTATCTCGTCCCCCTCTGGTCTGTCAATCAGAAGATCAAAAATGTCAATTTACGTGCCTTTCCAGATCTTTTCTTTAATCTCCATGGGCCCATGCAACCCCAGACGCTCATGCTCAGAACGGATGTCACCGAGATCTAACAATGGGGACAAGCGACGCGTATCTGAATCAGTTGCTGAATGACTGGACGAAGATGCCACAGGAGTGCTTGCCTCACTGACAACTTGGCTGGCTGTTGTGCAATTATGGCTGGCACCAGTGCAGCCATGCAAACTGATGCTGGTAAATTAGTCTTTTCCTCGACTACTGCTCACTCCCCAAACACCCCCCCTTGGAAGTCTTGACTTCCCTTTGAGGTGTTGAGATGGGAACTCAAATGCCGCACCTTCTCCATCATGTTTTCTCCACCTGACTCGGCTAGTGGACCACTAACCAAAGGTGGCGACAGCATTCCCACCCACGAAAGCCAGGGCAATATGGATGCCAGATGCTCAACTACGTACTGTTGCGCTACACTCTTATCAATGGCCACTACTGCTGGAGCTACTGGTGTCGCATGTTGATCTTGCGAAGTCACGGGCGCCACCAAACTATCTAAGTTCACACCAGCTTGCACTGTGACTGACTGCCCCTGCTCCGACAATACCATCCTGCTCTCTCTGCCTTTCTTCTGCCCTTGAACCCTCTTTGGGATGGGGGAAATGCTCCCTTACTGCTTGCTCACTAGAGGCAGCCGGATGGGCCCTCAATGACGCAATGGCTTGGTCCATGGCATCCATCTGCAGCATTAAAGCTCCTCAGTGTATGAACGCTTTTCTCCTCTAGTTGCACTATCTGCCATGGGGTGTTCACCTGTAATGGCGTATCCGATATAAACACCGCAAAGCAACGTGCAAGAAACCGACTTACAGTGCAACAAATGTCACAAATGGGTTACCCAGAATAAAGCTGCTTGGCACCAAACAATTCCCTATACTGCTTGGACCTCGCAACAAAAAACAGTGCCCAGCACTCTACACACTGCCCGGAAAAAAATCAGGAGCACTCATTTTAAATATGCAGCTTTACTATACTAAAATCAGGATCACTTATTGAAATATGCAGCTTTCCCAAAAATAAACCATTTCAAAACCTCAGCGCTGCCCTTCTCTCTAACCCCCTTTTTTGGAGCTCACCTACAGCACCAGGGCTCCCACCAGATCTGCCACCAAGATATACTTGGATCGAGTGAGCAAAGCTCCAACCCGTACGACTCCCGGTGAGGCGCGCGCTGGGCTGCTTGTGCTGCTGCAAATGCTGGCTGGGTCGACCGATCGGCTGCTGCAAAATGCTGTAACCTGTAACAACAAAAAAGAGAAGAGAAAAAATGCTCCTTGCATGCAGCACCAGGGCCCTTCAACGTTCCTCGCACCTCGCCCTGAGGAGCGCTGTAACTGGGTGGCGAGTGGCGTTCAAGAGGCCCGCTCCCTGCCAGCTCCCCCTTTTAACAGGGGGGAGCAATACATGCATCATTAGAACGCGTGCACCGAAAGTAATCATGTCCTTCCGGGCCGCGTGGCCGGCACCACCAATCAGGTGCTAAGCAGTGATGGAGACTGGGGTGCAATGCACCCACCCTTCCCCACCGCCTGAACTCTCAAGCATATTTGGGGCCCTCTCGATAGGTGAGGGCCCCTTCCAGAAGCTTTTGAGGGTGTGGTGCGCACTTTTATACCCAGCAAGCTCCACCGCTGTCACAACTTGAGGAGCTGTAGTCATCTTGCTCACCCAACATAAGGGATCTATTTCTCAGTATTTAGCATCATATAGTTTTGGGCTGCAATTGTTTTGACCTATTCCTAGATGAAGCAATGCATTATTTTGATTTTAACTTGGTTGTCCATTATTTTATTTATTCAGAATCCAAGAGGGCCGAACCATTTCTGAAATGGACACTTGCTGTTTGACACTAAAAATGGGGATTTCTGCTATATATCTCACTCAATGGACTATGTGAATTCAGTGCCTTCTACAGGTCCTGTTTATTACTACTTTTGCTGTTTGGCCTGGACAGTTGGAAGGCTTTTCTGGATTATTTCCAGGATCACTATTAGTCTCTAGTTACAATCTGTTGCCAAGAAGACCAGTTCTGGACAGGTATACATCTGAATGCCACAGGAGAGGTAAATGATAAGTAGCCCAAAAGCACTTCCATAGCTGTGCCTGCAAATCCCACAATGCAGAAGCTCCTAGACTGCCCCATGCCAGAGTGTTGTCTCCATTGGCCCACATGCTCTATGGTTCCAATTGGAAGGAAATAAGCATCAGAGGGAGGCAAGAGTACTGTACCATTCTCTGTGTCCCTAACAATATAGGCTGACACCAGCACTATGCTTTGCTGCTTAAATGAACAGGTTAAGGTACAAATAATGAAAGCATTCAGTCAGTGTGCATTATTTTCCTATGCCTAGATGACAGCCACCATGTCCTTGTCGCAACACCTAACAAATACAGGGCGCACTGAGAGATGAAATGCTGATTATATGCCCAGATGCAGTGACCTGCTGATGCCGCTGAGAGTCAAACACAGCATGGAAAGGGGTATAAGAGCTGCACTCTTGGTTGCACTGGCCTAGCCTGCACCGGTACATGTAAAACTCCAGTGCTCACTGGTGGTGGTGTTGTGTTAGTGATGTGCAGTGTTGCTCTTTCATAATCCTAAAGGTTGTCTGCATGAGCCTTTTGAAACTGATTCTCTGATAAAACCAGTGAAGTGAATTAAGAGCAGCCTTGGTAAACACCAGAGAAATGATCACCCATAAAAGGAGACTGTTAGAAATGGGGTCTCTGGTTGGCAGTCAGTTTGCAATCTGTCCAAGCAGGGACCCTCACTCTAGTCAGGGCAAGGGAGATACACACTTAGATAACCCCAGCTCAATCCCTTGGTAGCTTGGCACAAGCAGCCAGGCTTATCTCAAAGGCAATGTGTAAAGTATAACATACGCAAGTCAAGATATGAATTTTCAAAAGAATAGATTCTTACTCCATAGAAAAACAACGGAAACGTTGTTGTTATATGTAGTACTTGGTTTGAATAAAAAATAAAGCCATACGGGCTAGTGTGCGTCAGAAAGGTCAGCGATGCGTCAATTCCTTACTCGCAAGTGAGGCTGTGTGTCGTTTCTTCTCCGGTTGGGTAAGCGATGCATTGTTTTCTCTCCTGCAAGAGAGCGATGTGTCGATTTCGGTTTGGGGCACCTCGGATCCACGCAGGTTCACAATGATTTTTACGCCCAGTGATGATGCGTGTGAAATCTGGCCACAAGGTGATGGAAAACTACACTGCGTGGGGTTTGTGTCGTTTTCAGCAGCCGCAAGCAGGTGTTGCGTCATTTCTCCAGCTACAATGCAGATGATGCGTTGATTTCAGCCGCGAGGCGGGTGGCACGTCGTTTTTACAGCCGTGTTGCAGGTGATGCATCTAAATTTTCCCCGCACGGATTTCAGTCCTTATTCTACCAGCTTCACTTTTCAAGGGCCCAGGGACTGGATAGGGCACCTCTTGGCAGTGCAGGAGTCTCAACAGAGAGTTCAGATTCTGGCAGAGGATGTCTTTGATGGCCCTGAGACTTCAAAACAGGAGGCAAGCTCAGTCCAAGCCCTTAGAGAAACTTCTCAAGCAGGAATATACCACAAAGTCCAGTCTTTGTCCCCTTCCACAGGCAGAAGCAGCAACTGCAGGATGGCCCAGCAAAGCACAGGCAGGGGCAGCACTTCTCCTCAGCTCTTCTCCTTGGCAGAGGTTCCTCTTGGTTCCAGTAGTAATCTGAAAATCTGGGGTTTTGGGTACACTACTTATACTCCTTTCTGCCTTTGAAGTAGGCAAACTTCAAAGGAAAGTCTCTGTTGTTCACAAGATCCTGCCTTGGCAAAGGCCTGGCTCCAGACTCACACCAGGGGGTTGGAGACTGCATTGTGTGAGGGCAGGCACAGCCCATTCAGGTGTAAGTGACCATTCCTCCCTCCACTCCAGCCCAGATGGCCCATCAGAATGTGAAGGCTAGACCTCAGCTCCCTTTGTTTCACTGTCTAGTGGAGATTCACAAACAGCCCAAGTGTCAGACTGACCCAGACAAGGGATACAGAAGCAGGCAGAGTCACAGAATGCGTCAGGAAAACTATTGCTAGTGTTGTTAAGTTCTTCCCTCAGCAAAGACAATTCCCCTTTTCCTTGTGCCCACTTGGTTGCAGCGGCGTCCTCACTCCCGGTGGCTCTTGCGGAGGCTGTTCTTAGAACTAGCTTCTTCAGGTTTAACTGCCACTCAAGATGGTGGTCGCAAATCCTTGTGAGGTCAGCGCTCTAATGTTTTTACCTTAGTCTCGTGCTGAAGCTTCCCTCTAGCTGTTTCTCTCTGGGAGCCCTGCACTTCAACTGTCATCCTGAGGGGAATGAGCAGTGTTCCTGAGGTGCTTCATTTCATAGAGTTTTGAGTAATTAATTATTTTCTTGTTACAGTGTGCTCACCAGCTACTTTTTCCCTTTTGAAGAAGCTGAATTGTTTCCTTCTTCCAACAACTGGATATCGGCTTTCTGAGGAAAATTCGTTTTGGCTTAACAGAACTTCAAGCAACTGCAGTAAGGAATCCTTTTGTATGATTTCCAGACTTGCCAATATATATATGTACATATATATTCAAGACCTCTTTGCTTTGCAGACTTGTCAGTCTTAGAGACAAACCCCAGTGCTCAGACTAATTCCTAGAGACTGTGAATGAGAAAACGGAACTTTGAGAGGGAGTTTTCATTTCCTGTAAACAACATTAATAGTTTGTATATTTGTGAACTTTTGAACTGTTCTCCAGAGAACCTTGGAAACCTCTTACTGCTAGAGAAAAGGAGATATTAATTTAACATTGTTCTCTTAGAGAGAGGCTAGTCTCTCAAAAGATCCAGGTTAGGTTAGGTGAACTGTTCTCCAGAGAACCTTGGAAACCTCTCACTTCTGGAGAAAAGGAGATATTAATTTAACATTGTTCTCTTAGAGAGAGGCTAGTCTCTCAAAAGATCCAGGTTAGGAGACCGATAGAATTGGGTGAATGTGAATGGCTGAACAGTTGAATGAGCAGTAGGAATGTACTTATCTATGCTCTTATCATCCAACTGCAGGTCCTTCCTTTAAAGAAATCCCAATAAGAAGAAAGGTGCAGGTTTTCAGAGACACACACTGAATATCCTGTCTTCAAGTGGGAAACACAGGCTGGAACTGGATCTGGAGGTGGTCTCTCTTTTTCTATTCCCATTACCCTTCCCCTCTAGCGGATTCAGGGTTCAGATAATCAGTTAAAGCCTGAGGATGCATCTGTTGGAGGGAGTTGGGTAAAAGGCATCTGCTCCTGTGGAAGTTTGACTTAGTGGGTAATCTTCTGACAGAATGGTTTAAGCAAGAAAATGCCCACTTTCTAAAAGTGGCATTTCCAAACTGGCAATTTAAAAACCACCTTCACCAAAAGTTGTATTTTTAAATTGTGAGTTCAGAGTCACCAAACTCTAAATCCCTATCTGCTCTCAAAGGGAAACTGCACTTAAAAGTTATTTAAAGGCAGCCCCCATGTTAACCTATGAGAAAGATAGGCCTTGCACCAGTGAAAACCAAATTTGGCAGTATTTCACTGTTAGGACGTGTCAAACACATCACTACATGTCGTGCCTTTAACATACCCTGCATCCTGCCCATGGGGCTACCTAGGGCGTAACTTAGGGGTGCCTTACATGTATAAAAAGGGAAGGTTTGGTCCTGGCAAGTGGGTACACTTGCTAGGTCGAATTGGCAGTTTAAAACTGCATACACAGACATTGCAGTGTCAGGTCTGAGCCATGTTTACCTGGCTACTCATGTGGGTGGCACAATCAGTGCTGCAGGCCCACTAGTAGCATTTGATTTTTACAGGCCCTGGGCACCTCTAGTGCACTTTACTAGGGACTTACTAGTAAATCAAATATGCCAAATCATGGCTAGACCAATCACCAATACAATTTATACAGACAGCATATGTACTTTAGCACTGGTTAGCAGTGGTAAAGTACCCAGAGTCCTAAAGCCAACAAAAACTGGTCATACAAAATAGGAGGAAGGAGGCAAAAGGTTTGGGGATCACCCTGCAAAAAGGGCCAGGTCCAACAGAAACCTTATGTTCAAGTTGCTTTGGAAGGATCCCCTGATGACGGAATATAACCAATACCTCAGAGAGTCCTATGCTCGAGTTTGGTTTGTAAGATGGCAACCTGACCTGGACTTCCCAGGTCTCCTCCACTACCCATGGCAAATTCTGAATTGAGTTTTGTCTCAAAAAGGTAAGGATTTTGTTTCAAAGGGAGGCCTCACCAAAATCATGAACTAGGAACACACCATCTTCTCTGTTGATCAGTGTGTAAAGATCTCAAATAGGTATAGCAAATGCAGCGGTAGGACATACATAAAACAGGTATCTAAGAGCCATGCTTACATTCCATGATTTGTGCTCCTTGCCCCAGTCTTAGCTCTTTAGGTGCAAATAGAAAACAGGAGCAGTGAAGGGAGAGGGGCCAGGAGTTATCCCTATAGTACTATCCAGGTCAAAGGGCGCCTGATGTCACAGCTTTTCCTAGCATTTTGATGGTCCATGCCTGGATTCCACCTTTATATTGACTCAAACATTTTGCGTGACCTTAATATCACTGTCAATATACTGAGACTACAAAAATATTGTGGGCCAAAATGTTGAAGATAAGTATATTTCTACTGTTTTACTGTAATACCAAAGTTTGAAATATGGTCTACTTTAATATAATTTTTAACCCTCGCCTGAACCCTAAATTCATCCTTACCTCTTTTTCAAGTGCCCCCATAGCGTTCATGAGATAGGATAAAATAGTACCTGCCCATGGGTTTCCCTAGCATGGGTACACTTCCTTTTTACCATGGTGGCACAGTGCAGCCGTCTCATGAGATATTAATGGGATGCAAGGGAAAGTCCGTCCAATAGAGAATTATAGTAAACAAATCAATCACTTATTGCGTGCAGCTTGTGGGGCTCACTTCTCAGAGGGCGCCCAGCCCAGCCTCTTTCATGCTATGACAGGTGGAGGAGAGGCCTTCCCTTGGCCCAGCCTTTGCCAGGACACATTCCGCAGGCATCCTGCGCAGCGGGATCCCGCATCGCACTTTGTAGCGACGGAAGGGGCTCTCGTGGAGTGGAGTGTCATCAAATGTGTGTCATCTATTGGAGTGGTATAGAGTGGAGTCACGTGGAATGGCGTACAGTGAAGTGGCATAGAATAGATTAGAGTGCTGCCTAGTGCAGTGTCTTAGAGCGAAACGATGCAGAGCAGAGTGGTGTAGAGTGCAGTGGTGTGGAATGCATTGGCATAGAATGTAGCAGTGCAGATTAGAGTGGTGTAGAGCTCAGTGGTATAGAGCGCAGTGTTGCAGAGCAGAGTGTTTTAGAGTGGTGCACAGTGCAGTGGCGTAGAGTGGTTTTCATGAGAGTGGTTTACAGTGCAGTGGCACTGAGAACAGTGGGGTAGAGTGCAGTGGTGCAAAGTAGAGTGGTGCAGAGTAGAGTAGAGTGCAGTGTCATACAGTGAATTGGAGTGGCTTAGAGTAGAGTGGACTGGTGTAGAGTGCATTTGCGTAGAGTGTTGCACAGTATAGCGGCGTAGAGTACATCAGCAGAGAATTCAGCTTCAGCAGTGTACAATGTAGCATCATAGAATGCAGTGGTGTAGATTAGAGTGGTGCATAGTACAGTGCAGTGACAAAGAGTGCAGTGGTGCAGAGTGGAGTGGTGCAGAGTACAGTGGCATAGAGTGCAGTGGCGTAGAGTACAGTGGCATAGAGTCCAGTGACGCAGAGTAGAATGGCGTAGAGTAGAGTGGCAGCGAGTGCAGTGTCATAGAGTAGTGCCGAGTACATTGGCGTAGAGTACATTGGCATAGAGTGCAGTGATGAAGAGTAGAGTGGTGTAGAGTTCAGTAGCCGAAAGTGCCATGTTGCAGAGTAGAGTGTAGTACAGTATAGTGGTGTAGAGTGGCATAGAGTGCATTGTCATAGATTACAGTGGCGTAGAGAGCAGTGGTGCAGAGTAGAGTGCAATGATGTAGAGTGCCTGCTGTGCAGTGTGCATTGGCTTAGACTGCAGTGATTTAGAGTACAGTGACATAGATTGCAGTGGCGTCTAATGTTTCAGTGTAGAGTGAAGTGGCATAGTGCGCAGTGGTGTAGGATGGAGTGCAGAGTCGCAGTGTAGAGTGCTGTAGAGTGTAGTGGGATAGAGTAAAGTGGTGTAGAGTGTATTGGCATAGAGTGCAGTGTTGCAGGGTGGTATAGAGTGAAGTGTTGTAGAGTAGAGTTGTGCAGAGAAGAGTGCAGTGGCCTAGACTATTGTGGTGTAGAGTGCATTGGCATAGAGTATAGTGGTGCAGAGTAGAGTACAGAGGTGTAAAGTGAAGTGGCATAGAATGAAGTGGTGCAGAGTGAAGTAGAGTACAGGGGCACAGAATGCAATGCTGAGGAGTGGTATAAAGTGGAGTTGTGCAGAGTAGAGTGAAGTGGAATAGAGTGGTGCCGAGTAGAGTGAGGTGGCGTAGAGTGGACTATGCATGGTGTGATAGCACACTGCCATTACATACAACATATTTTCAATTGAAATAACCATTACATTTGTACAGACATACAGTTTTACTAATAAAACTATACAGTGCATAAATGATAATGGGCCTGATTTAGAGTTTGGCGGATGGGGTTACTCTGTCACAAATGTGACAGATATCCCGCCTGCCATATTGCGATCCTATTATATCTTCTGGGAATTGTAATAAAGCGGATGGGATATCCATCACGTTTGTGACGGAATAACCCGTCCACCAAACTCTAATGAGGCACTAAGGGCCATATGTACGAAAGCTTTTCCCCATAGACACAGAATGGGTAAAATCCTTTCGTACATCTGGCCCTAAGTGTGGAAATGGCACTAGTGTATGGATTTGTTTTGATCATATTAAAGTATTTGTTTCCAACACACTTCAGAATTAACAAAAATAAGCTTCATTTGTGGTTTCTTGATTCTGATATATTCTGAAACACTTGCACAGTTCATTTAAATGTTTTGTGCTAGAAAAACGCTGCCCTACCCCGGTATCCAGCAAGATTGTCACATAAATTCTGTCACTTTGAAGTCATAGAAAAAAAAGTAAAGACCAAGGCCCATATTTATACTTTTTTAGTGCCGCATTTCTGTCATTTTTTTACACAAAAACGACGCAAACTTACAAAATACAATTTATTTTGTAAGTTTGCGCCGCTTTCACGTCAAAAAATGATGCAAATATGGCACTAAAAAAGCATAAATATGGACCCAGTTTCCCTTGGAAGACAGAGCCTGACATTTGATCTCTGTCTTTGTATGTACAGCAAATGTGACAAGATAACAAGATGTAGATCTACTGGCCTATTAACAAAAAGGAGCATTTGTGGAAGAAAACAAAGATATGTAGTGTGAAAACGCTTTGCTCCTTTCAAGGGACGAACTGAACCTGGACAGCCTAAAACAAATAAAGCTGGCAAATAGAAAGCCAGAAAATGTGAGTTACAAACCATAAAGCCGATGGTAAGCAATGGGTGGAATGCATTTACACGAAAGCTTTCTGAAAGTCCCTAGTATGTCTTTAGCAAACTAGACAGCTGCTCTTTCTGGAAGGCTTTGCCCTAAAAATATCAAGAAAGCACGCTGTAAGCAACGAGAATAAAATTAACATCTCTCACATGGTTAAAGTGTTGTGTAAAACTTAACACCCTAAAACCTACTGCGTGCTACACTAAGAGTGCATGGAAGCAGAGCAACTTGAGGTCTAGAGTTTCCCATGGAGAAGCAATGCACTACATACCTTGTTCACAGCGAGAGCTGTTATCAGTGAAAGCAGTGTTCCCTGCAAAGGGCAAACAAACGCTGCAGTAGTGGCCTCCCTCTGGGACTCAACTTTATCAGCACTGGGCATGATGTAGCATCTCCGAAGTGCGCGCTCTGTAGGTGAGAATGTCTTCTGGCAAAATCTTTTGTGGTAATCTGGACAAAGGACCTGTCCTGACAAGTGGTCAAGTGGCAGTCCTTATATACTAAATCTTATCAGAGATCGGAATGTCTGTCATAAATTTAGGAATGTCTAACATAGATTATGTACATCAAGGTGTGTGTCCCAGATGTTTCTTTATGAACATATTAGGTGAGTGGACGTCAATTCACACTACACTGTTTTGTCTATATATCTGTATTTTTTCTTATTTGACCTTGATGTGGTAATAAGTAGACACAGGTCCCAGACAGATGTTGCATCAGGTGCTATTATCTGTGTCATTAGTCGAATAACCTGACACTTTTGCAGTTCTTAGAAAGATAAGGTCAAACAAACATGTGTGTCAAATGGCACACATGACAATGATTCTGCATAAAGTTTAAAAAATGGTGGCTTCCATTGTCCAAAAATGGCAACCTCCATTATCTAAAATGGTGACCTCCATTGTTTACGATGACGCTGTGGCCAACTTAAAATGGAGTTGGCTGAGTCAGACCACAGTGGCTTTATGTCAATAGAAGGGATATTCCATGCCAATAAAAACAATCTTCTGGTCACATTTAGCTGATGCCTAAGACATCACCTTGGCAGAGGAAGACTGCCCTCCAGTCTTTATTACAGAAGCACTCCCGGTGAGAGGAGATGGATAAAGTAGAATTTGCCCTCATAATACCTGAGGACATCAGGGAAGTCTATGCCAGAGAATGGGTTGTAAAACTTGCTCCAGTCCAATATGGAAGCAATCTGAATGGGATGAAAATCCAGTTCCTCATGTCATTCCCTTAAGGACTGAGCCTCAGGCCTCAGATCCAGGCTCAATATCCAATAAAACAATATATATATATATATATATATATATATATATATATATATATACATTGTTTTTTGTTTTTATTTATCTTTTTATTTATTTTTTTATCAGGATCCACCAAGATAACAGAATAGAGAAAAAAAAGAAAACATTGCAATTTGAGACTTGTGTTAAATAACTTCCCCAGTAGTTCCCAGAAAGAAAGCTCTCGACGAATACAATGAGACTAAGAGCTACGCAAATTCATTCAATAGGTGATTTAACCTAGCGCAGATTTACCCATGATTGTCTAAATATTTTTTGCCCCAGATCAGGGAAAACTTTTTACCACTTCCTATTCTGCTAGCATATCTCATTTCCTGATTTCTGACTTGTATCATTTTGCTCAGCCATTCTTGAGGGGTGGTAGATAACTCAGAACGCCAATTTCTTAACAGGAGAGATCTGGCAACCACAGTGGCGAAGAAAACAAGTTTCTCCCACCTAGAAGGGAGCCTTGCCTTGGGGTCGAAACCCAAGCACATCAGCAGAATACTGGGAGTTATAATAACCTGAGCCATAGTTGTTAGCATCTTGAATATTCCATCCCAATATTCCTTTATTCATCGACATGTCCCAATCACATGTATCCAACCCGCCAACCCTACTGCCTTACATCGAAAACAGAGATCAGGACATCTGGGTACCACACGAGATAAAGCTTGTGGGGTTCGATATAATAGCCCTTTACTAAAAAATATCATTCGATGCCAATTCGCTCCTCTGAGTACTGAAAAATGTAAATGATTAATTCTCTCCCAGCACTCGCTTGAAAGGCTGAGGTCCTCCTGACGGGCCCATTTTCTTAGCACCTTTGCCCCGAGATCGACCTTATCCCTCTCTAGCAATAGCCTTCTCCACGCACCCGCACACCTTATCCTAGAAGGGTCCGCCAATTCGGCAACTAACGCCTGAGCATTAATGATTGAACCATTATCCAAATCTCTTAGACTGTGTAGCATAGTATTATAGGATCCCACCAAAAGAAAATTATTTTTGACAGCCATCTGAATTTTTAAGGGGGTTTCCCAGTTGTCATTGATGCGAAAATCCCAGATTTTACTAAATCCTACATGCTCCCATCTTCTTACTAAGTCTGAATTGAGCTGGGCGCCAGAGCGTAGCGTAAACTGTGTGAGAGGAGTGTAGAAATGCAAATATGGGATTGAAAATCTTCTAAACAAATCCGATTTTCTCTTAAACAGCCATTTAAGAATTTTACAACAAACTTTTTTGGGAGATTTCACCAACAGTGCTGGATTCAGAATATCGTGCTCCCTGCATATTAATTCACGAAAGTCATTAGAGAATAGACAGCCTACAGATTGATCTGCTTTAAAATTAGTGAGATAATGCGCAGAGAAGGCAAAGTAATAATCTTTAAAATTGGGCAAAGTTAACCCCCCCTTTTCTCTATACGCATATAATGTGCTTAATGCGGCCCGTGCCTCCTGATTTTGCCAAACAAATGGACGAAGCATAGACTCCAATTTTTAAAAAGAAATTTGTGTTAAAACGCACGGGATGGCTGAGAACAGAAAGTTAAATAATGGTAATACTGACATTTTGATCAATGCAATTCGACCTAATATGAAAAGGGGGAGAGACCCCCATCGAGCAAGCAAAGCCTGAGTTTTCGAGAGCAACGGACATAATTAAGGTCCTACAGGTCTCCTATATCGGCTGAAAAATTAATCCCAAGGTATCTCTTTGGCCTAACATTCACACACTGTCTTAATTCGAGAAGCAGTTTAATAGATGAAGTGCCACATAAAATGATATTGGTCTTACTCATATTAATCTTGTAGCCACCAATTTGCTCAAATTCGGCAAACACATTAAAAGCCGCTTCCTGGGAAGTACTCTCTTCATTTAAAAACATAATAATATCATCAGCATAGAGTTTAATCTTCACCATTGACTTCAAAGAGGGTTGAATCTGATTATTTTGTCTGATTTTAATAGCTAAAAGCTCAATGAAGAGAGCAAAAAGTATGGGGGATAAGGGGCAACCTTGCCGAGTCCCACATTGTACTTGGAGTTGACCAACACGCGCGGAATTAACAATAATATTGGCTTCAGAGTTTGAATACAACCTTTGAATTAATGCAGAGGCCTGAGAGGGCACCTTTTAGCTAGGCAGTACTGCAAAGAGTGTATCCCATACAACCAAATCAAATGCTTTTTCCGCATCTAATAAAAGGACGATGGCAGAAATTTTATTAGAAGCAAAATAGCCAAGAGCCTCAGCCAAAAAGTGTGTATTAGTTGCAAGTTGCCGACCAGCAATGAACCCGTTTTGATCTGGATGCACCAGTTTATTGACGACCCCGTTGAGCCTATTAGCCAAAAGCTTCATAATAATTTTATAATCTGTATTTAGCAAAGAGATTGGGTGATGTGCATTAGGATCTTCCCTGTCCTTATTCTTTTTGGGAAAACTAACCACATTCCCTGAGTGCCAAGAATTGGGAATCTGTTTGCCCTTGAGCAGGCCATTAATTAAAGACAAAAAATCGTCAATGAATGCTTTAATGAACCCTTTATAAAATTCAGCCGGAAAGCCATCAGGTTCACAGGCCTTCCCAGTGGGAAGATTCTTGACAACCTCAAGGAGTTCTAACTTCGTGAATGGCTGTATTAGAGCATCACTGTCTTCTTCTGTAAGACTAGGAATATCCAGTTTCCCCAAGAATTCCTTAATGGTCCTAGGGTCAATAACCAGAGCCTGGCCCTAAATTTGCTTATAATGCTCTAGCATAATTTCGTCCACAGCTCTGGGGTAAGTATGTCTAACCCCGGTAGCAGGGCATCTCAATGCATGTATCATATTACCAGCAATTCGATCCCGAGCTTGCCATGCTAACAATTTACCTGTGAAGTTACTCTCTTCATATACCTTTTGTCTATAAGTCTGATATCCTATATCAACCTTCTTGAGAAAATAATTGCCCAGTGCCTTTTTAGCTAATTCAAAAGTCTGTCTATTGTTTTCCGTAGGGGAATGTAGGTAGGTAGTTAAAAACCTTTGCACTGCCTCTTCCAGAACCCTGGTTTGTTGTCTCTGAGAAGATTTGTCTGCTGCTTCCTTGGTGATAACCCCTAAAAAAGGCCTTAAACAAATCCCAGACTATAGCCGGAGTTGAAGACCCCTGATTACGTTTGAAAAATTCACTTATTTCTTCCTTAGAGATCTGTACCCATCCCTCATCTTGAAGAAGCTGTTGGTTAAAGACCCACCTTCTACTCTGAGGCTTGGAGACTTCTGAAAAAAGAGACACTTCCAGCACCAGGGGTGCGAGAGGCGCTTTTGAACCGGGTTGAGATGCACGTATATTCTCTCTCATTTGGGGCGCTCATTCTCCAAGGATGACAGAGCATCAACACTTTCGCATAGTCTTTAAAGATTTTGGCAACTCTAGGCTTATGTTGTTTCTTACCCCTCACAGTGTTATCCAAAATTGGATCCTGAAGAAAATGAAATCCCTCACCAATAATAATTTTACCTGACAGTTGCAAAAGGGATTGAAACAATCCTACATAAGGAGCTGGGTCATCTAGCAAGGGAGCATAAAAGCTAACAAAGATAAATCTTTCTTTAGCAATTGAACAGTGCACCCAGCACCATCGACCTTCAGGATCGCATAAAAAGTCGAGTGCCCGAGCATTGAGGCCTCTGGCTAGAAAGATCGCCACGCCTCTGTGGGCTGCTGGGGCTGCGGCAACCACCTTAAAATCGGCAAACTTTTTAAACATGTGGAAGCCCGTGACTTTTTTTAACTGGGATATGAATTTTGTGTAAAAGAATAACCAAGGGATTTAGGGCAGTTACCCTTTCTTCAATTACAGACCTTTTCCTCCGATTTTTCAACCCGTTAACATTCCAGGAAACTATTCTTAATGAAAAATTCAACCCTGCCATTGAGTTCTCATAAAAGATCGCTGAGGAAGTAAATGATCTGAACCTACCAGGGGATTCGTGTCTTGGCCTGGTCCAACTAATATCACCCCCTTTATAACCTTAATCCTTCTGCAATATGCGTAACTACGATTTAGTGTGGAAAACCAGGATCCTGAACCCCTTGCCAACTCTCCCAACACCCACCCCTAACCCCCGCCCCAACCCTGGGGTGGCCGAAGCCTGGGGCCCTCCCGTCTGAGCAGTCCGAGGCCACCCCCCACCCCCTGACCCCATCCTTCCTTAATCGGGTGCCTTGGCATGGCGCCCTACACCATAGACTCGAAAAGGACGGAAATATAAGTACCACAGTGACGCATTTGATTTACACTCTGTGGAATCCACCTTTCTGAAGTAACATTTCCCCTTCCAGTGCATAGTCTAACCTCCTCTCCCCCTCTCCTAATCATATTCCCCTCTTATCCCCCTACCTCACCTCCCCAGACTGCTTCTGAATTGAATGCAACAAAGTTTTAGCAGCATCAACCGTATGAATTAGATTAGAATGTCCCTGAAAAAACACTTTAAGTTTAGATTGCTGTACAAGTCCTGCTGGAGCGCTGGCTTTTTGGAATGCCGGAATCATCCCTTTCAATTCTCTCCTCCGATGTGCAGCCGCCACAGACAAATCTGAGAAAATTTTGAAGGCAAAATCGGCAGGGACCTGATGTATTTTACTCTTAATTGCTTGTTGAAGGATGCGTTCCTTGACACGAAAATCACTAAAATTGACAAGAATAGTTCGAGGATACTTTGCATGGGGTGGCTGTACTGCGGGGACCCGATGGGCCCTCATGATGGTAAGATCCAAATGTTTGTCCGCTGGTTCTGAGAGAACATGCTGCAGGATAAGATCCGTGATTAAGTTTGTGACAGTCTGTCCATTTTCGTGCCCTTCAGGGATTCCTGTAAATCTCAAGTTGGATCTGCGTGAGCGATTCTCCGCATCATCTAGCTGAATCTGTAAATCTACCAAATCTGCTTGACATTTTGCCACTGACGGTTCCACAGAGACGTGAGCATCCTCCAGGTCAGATACTCGTTGTTCAACCTCCTTGATACGTGAGTTAAGTTGCTGTATATTACTCGAAATTAAATTCAATTGCGATTCTGTTCTCTGATTTACCTCGTTTTGCAAAATTTTCAAAGCTTTTAACTCAGCTAAGATCTGAAGGAGCAAATTTTCTGAAGGGATATCGAAGCTTGCCTCTGGGTGCATGAGACAACAAGCCCACTTGTAAGATCAGCTGATCTTGGGCCAATTCAAATGGTCTATTAACGGAGGAGTGCAGGGGGGGCTCGGCTGTAGTACTTATCCCTGATGCACAAATTGACTTGTGGGACTCGCCGGATAGATCAAGTAGGGAGCTGTTTGCCTGAGGGGCAGAGGCAGAGTCACCAGTCAGTGAAGGGACACCGCCCTTTTGGCCCTTCATCAATCCACCAAACAAAGAATAAAGTAGCTTGGAGCCTATGCCCATATCCAAAGCACGGCTGTGAATAACTTCAGAATTACAGCTCAAGGCTGATTGGTTCGGAGGTGGGCTAACTTTAGTCATTGACTGCAAATTTGAATCCAAGTTCAAATCCGGGTCCGGGTTTCTAACCTCTTCAAGCGGAGAGTCAAAGCCTGAATTTTGACCCCCCGCGCTAGTCACAGAGGGCGTTAAGCTGTGAGGAGAAGTATCCCTATGAACTGAGTCGATGGTCAGCGGGGGCGGTATTTAAAGATAAATCCATATTCAGGTGATTGTTGGATGGGGCTGGGCACTTTGTTTTAACAGTGCGAGCAGCTTTAGGAGCCCTAAAGGCATGGCGTCCCTTTCCCTGAAGATAGTGCGGAGATCGGGGCATTATACAGCACTGCACCTTGCCCTTACAAACGATATGCAGCCCCCTTCCTCTCCCCCCTTACGTAGCAGACTTCTGGAAGAGAACCTGGCCTTGTGCCAAATTTGCGCCAGAAAAAAAGATTTTGACAGTGTCTTTTTTAACCCAGCACTTTTCAGGACTCAGAATGTGCTAAAAAATGTGCAGAAACGTACTGCACCAGAAACTCACCGGGCAATGTTCAGAACAGTATAACTTATTTCAAATATTAAGTTTGAAAAAGGCAAAATGAAGCTTCCCTCATTAAAAGAGAGGGTTGCAGTCTGCAGCCCCCACCTCACCTCCGTTTCCAGTCCTCCTCTCCTCAAGGCAGGCCTCCAAACAAGCAATGTCGAGCCTCTTTAGGGCTGAAAAGCGAATTCCACTGCAGCAAAGGGCACAATATCGAAGGAGCAGTGCTCAAACACACTCCAAATGGCAAAAAACAGGGGGGAGGGTGCGGGATCGGAAGCCTTCTAAGCACCAGGTGGATTTCAGAACTCTCTTTCCGCGTTTCAGTAATGCAGTGCCGCCATAAGCGCGTCTGTTCTCCGAGCGCACGTTCTTTCTGAGCCTGTGGTTAGCAGTAGAGCATGACGGGAGCTCCTACGCGGCCCATCCCACAATTCTTTATGATATATATATACATTTTAGTATTAATTAAACAATTAATTTATTTCCAATCAAATTACCTATATTTCATTTTACAGCCCAATCACAAATAAACCCTCAAAACTCGTAACTGAAATATAATACGTAATTTAAAAAAAAGAAAGAAAGAATATTCAAAAGTTTTATAATATAAAAGTAGCATATTAATCAATTGATATTAATTAATATATAATCTGGGCAAAATAAATTATGTGATTCTACCCCTGTGGAGTTTTCTGCATAGTTATGGATTTGATGCATTTGCTACATAATCCTTCATTGTCTGAATAACCTGCATCTTTTAAGGTATACAGGGGGTGCAAGTAAAATAAAAAGAGGAACACTTAAGGAGTTAGGGACAACCAAACAAAGAGGAAGTGAAGCTAACACTTCCTAACACCAAACAGAAGTGAGTAAATGAAAGTGACGATGAAGCCTACCAATGGAAAGCAATGGGGTGGCTCTAAGCCCCCTGTAAGTTTAGAAAATGTCTTGAAGTGGCTCACATGCGTTTTCCCAGGTAAGACTTAAACAGTGCATGCACGGAGGAAGCAGGTAAACAGTCAGGGGCAAAGGTGAAGGCCAAATATACCGAAAGGTAGAAAGAAAATCCAACAGAGCTCCTGAAACATTCAGGGGCACTTGGGTGTAGGCAGGAGAGTGTTTAAGGAAGGGACGGGGATGTGTCATGCCTGACTGATGTAGGGTTAGAGGTAAAACGGGTAAGAGCGACTTTTCAGTTCTGGGGGTTAGAGGTAAAGGGTAGGAAGGGCGACTTTGGGGTTTGGGCTAAAGGTAAATGGGGAAAGACTAACTTTAGAGTGCAGGGGCTAGAGGTAAAGGTGCACAAGGATGATTTTACATTTTGGGGGTAGAGCTAAAGGAAGGCAATGGCGGCTTCGTGATTCGGGGGAGTGGAGGTAAAGAGGCTAGGTCGTCTTTGAGGTTCAGTGGGTAAAGATAAAGGAGGCAAGGCTGACTCTGGGGTTCGGCATAGAGGTAATTGGGGCAAGGGCCACTTTGTGGTTAGAGGGCTAGAGGTAAAGGGGCAATGGTGACTTTGGGGTTCGGTTTTTAGAGGTAAAAGAAGGTAAAGGGGAATTTGAGGTTGGAGTGGTTAAAGGGAGGCTAGGTGAATTTGGGGGTTGGGTGGATACAGGTAAATGGAGGAAAAGGTGACTTTGGGGTTGGTTGGTGGGTAAAAATAAATTGAGGCAAGGGCGACTGGGGTTTTAGATAGAGTTAAAGGACGCATGGGTGACTTTGGGGTTCGGGGTAGTAGTAGCAGGGCAAGTGCAACTTTGTGGTTTGGGTAATTGGAGGTAAGGGAGACGAGGTCAACTTTGTGGTTTGGCAAGGTAAGAAGTAAAGGGGAGCCAAGTGTGACTTTGGGGTACAGGGGATTAGAGGTAGAAGGGGGAAAGTGTGTAAAGGGGATAATTGTGAGTTGATAGTTCAGCAGGAAGTCAGGCATAAAAAGGGGCAAGGCATGTTCAGCTGTTACAGGTAAAGGGGGAAGGGTGTCTTTGGGGGTTGGGAGTTCACACGCTAGGCAGAAATGTGAAGCGATGGGGTGACATGCTCTCTAAGGTGGGGGTAGCTAAGGGGTGGCAGCAGGAAAGCAAAACTCTTTCTTCTTGACAGAGTGTAAACAATGTCACTGCTCACAAATAGGACAGAATGCAGACGTGGAAAATAATTTTTTTATTTAGCTGCAGTGTTGCAGAGAACCCAGTAGACTTCAGACCAGCAACTCTGCTGAATGAAACATGCACACGATATATATACGTTCAAGACATCATTGGTTATAATTGAAACAGATGCGTCATAAAACATAAATATCACAGAGGCTGCAAACACCCTTGAAAGGATTTGGCTACACATGTTCTTGACAGATTTACCACTTTTGGACTTCTTAATTTTAGATGGCTCATCTTTCCCTCATTAGTTTCCAACATAAATTAGAAAATGCCTAACCAGAGACTTTCCAGGGTAAAAAAACACAACTCAGCAGAATTTCCTGCAGACCTCAGCTGTCCTCGCCTGCAGAACAAGCGTCAGACACAGTTCGAGGTTAATGGTATGTGAATAGATAACCATTTTGCAGAAATAGAACAACACATAGAGGATCAACTAGTGAACAGGAATAAGTATAACTTGGCTGGTCCAGAATAAATAAGAACTGCATGAAACATAGAAATTACACCTTGTCAATCCTTCTTTTTGAACTAATACTCTATAATTTGTTCAACTTTAATCTATTTCTATTTTCATCGTATCATATATTTCATCATTATTATCAACTTGTATGGCCCTTGGTCTTGCCATTATCACCTTCGTAATTCGAGGACAACATGTAAATATACAGTCTGACACAGCTCGGTAACAAATTTACTAACAGACAACCCCCAACTAGTAGGCCGGGTATTATTAGTGCCCATTTAAGCTGAACTGTCCTATTTTGTAAAGTTACTAAGCGTTCTGCAGCTACTTGTACTTATAGATTAGCTATTCCCACAGATGTTTCATTTATTATTGTCTCCAGCAATCTACCCATTCTCCTGATCTTCATAGAATTGAGAGATATCCCTATCCAAGGTAAATAAAGAGACCGTTTGCAAGTTTAGAAACTATTTGTCCCACTGAATTTTCTTGTTGTTTTTTCCATGTTTTCTATTTTTCGTTTAAAGGCCACATTCTGATACTTCATACTGTCTCTACTGTGATGTCTGACATGGGGAACTACAATAGCATGGTAACAAGTACCTTCCCAATTTCAAGGTAGCCAGGTATAGGCTTTCACTTCACATATCCAATATATTCTGTCCCCTGCATATAAAGGTTTGCTAGGCCACAAACTATTGGTAAGTGAAAATGTAGTATTCCATACAATATCCAACACTCTGATGGACCTCTGTAATGTCTGTGACCCCTTGGCATATATACATAATTTTCCTAGAGTGTTAACTTATAACATAATATATGGAATATTGGAATCTTCAATTATATGGTAGTAAAATTTAGCAAATATCTGTATGCTGAATCCTCCCCTGTATTATCAACTGGCATCTGTACATGATTACTACAACCAGATGTAATTACCTTTTCTATATATAGGTTTTGTAAGTGAGTTTGTTTGCTTCTTGGAACCCAAATAATAACCATTGTATATATAATAAAACATGAATCATCGTATAACAAAGGAAGATGTAAGAAAGGCATTCCTTTTTCTACTGTTGCTGGGAGATACATCTAACAGTCTGAAACATCCCTTTCCCTGTGATAGGTATTCACAGTCTGTATAGCAACATTGTCTTTATGTTCGTCATGGTGATGATTATGATCATCTTGTAATACAGAAGATAATGTAGGCAATATAATGGCATTCATATTTCATTGATGATTATAGCACACCTTATTAAGCAACACATCAAAAATGCTAATGTCATAATACAAGCAGGTTTTGTAGATTTTTTTCTTTTCAGTTCTTTCAACCACTCTTTTCTTTTGTCATTCATTATTTCCCAAAAGCATGTAGCTATAAGGCTCACTGAGGTTCCTAGTACTTATGAGTTCTTTATCAATTTTGTTTTTTATTCCTTATGGTTCCTTTGCATTTTTGGACTCAGATTATATTGGGGTCTGTTAGTATGCACTGTTTGTGGTAAATCTGGTTCAGACTGTTCTTGACACGTCAATGTGAGTGCCTTCTTCACTTGAGAGGCATATATCCAGTTTTTGTGATTAGTACATTTACTCCAGTGTTGTTCATCAGCAGAATTTTCACCCGACCTGTCCACCTCTGCTGCAGACAGTTAGTTCTCTGAATTTTGTTTCTTACTAGGACCCACCCACCACATTTGAGGTCATGCCCCAGGGTCTGCAGAGGTTCCGGCAAGGCTTCCTACACCTGCTGACGTGAAAGTTGTACTTGCATAATCAGGGCAATGCAATAGTTTGCTGAACCATCTGTAGTGCACATATTCAAAAGTGCCAATGGCGGAACGTCCACCCATGTCAGGGTTGTTTCAGCACACATTTTCGCAAATTTGACTTTCAGTATGCCATTCTATTTCTCCACTGCATCTGCTGCTTGTGAATGATATACACAATGGAACGTCTGCTTGATGTCTAAGGCTTTGGTCACCCAGTTCATCACTTTACAAAAAAAATATTAGCCCATTATCTAATGATCATATTTTAAGCAGCTTGATCCTTGGAAATATTTCCTTCAACACATTATTTGCAACGCTCATGGCATCATTCAACTTAGTGGGGTAGGGTTGTATCCAGCCTGAAAACAGACTTCCACCAGTACATACCAATATTTGTTTGTTGGAGGCATCTCAATATAGTCAGTGGGAAAATGTTCAAAATGTGCCTCAAATGGTATGAAATGTCTTTTTTCCATTGATATTCCTGTTCCAGCATTATGAAGTCCGTAAGTCATGCATGTCTGACATAGAGCTTTAGAATGTTTGAAAAAGTTCTTGTAGTTCCAAAACTGTGAGAAATGCCTGCACATTGCATCCTGCCCCAAATGGACAGGTTTGTGAATAGTTAGTGCCATATTTCCAACCATTACACCAGGCAATCGTATTCAATAATATTCCTACTGTTTGCCATTTTTTAATCTCCTGGGGGAGGGGTTGCTGACTCCTGCAATTCTTGGGAACGTAAGGGTACAGGATCAATTGTCAATTATCACAATGAGATGCATATATTAATGCATTCAACAATTTTACAATGAGCAGGCCATGTTTTATTTTCTCTCTTGTGGATGGGAGACACCCTCTTTCTTGCCACATCTTTCCAAAGCTATGGACTACTCTAAATGCATAGTGGCTAGCAGTATAGACATTTACTATCAACCCCTTGCTTAGTTCACATGCTATAGTCAATGCGCTGATCTCTGTTGCTTGTGCAGATATTTATGTCAAACACACATGTGCATTTAGGTTTCTCCAGCCTGGCTGTGTTGAACAGCCGGGCTGGAGAAACTGCACAGGGCCCAGGGTTGTGTCTGAGTGGCAGTCCAAGCCTCTCAGACCACTCTTGATGCTGCTTTTATGCTAGCTTTAGCATGAGAGGAGAGCCAGGACTGCTGGGGAGCCAGTGCTGGTGTCCCGGTGAATGCTGGGACACCACATCATGGGAAGAGGAGCAATGAGCAAGGCAGCAGGAGGCTGTGAAGGTAAGTTTATTTGTCTATTTTTTTAATTTTTTAATTTTATTTTCACCCCTCCCCTTGAGATTTGCGGTGGCTGCCGCTGCAACTAGTATAAGTAATGTTGAAGTTTTAGACTGTACAAGTGATTCACTTCCATCTTTTTGTCTATTATCTATTTTAGCTGTTCATGTGGAGGGGGGCGTATCATTCCATTTAGTAACCCATCTATAATAAAGTTTACCTGCTCTTGCTCTAGCTCCCATGGCGCTGAAGGTCTGGTTAGGTTATATTTTATTAATTCATCCTGCCTACCTTGTTCTTTTCTTTGGTCCCTTATCTACATGGCCTCTCCTCTATTGTTCTTTATCTTATCTCTTTGTACCATGGCCTGTTTTACCAATCACTCCCTGGCATAGTTCTCCCATATATTTAATATTTCAAATTGTGTTATTTGTATCTTTGTCTCACCTAGTGTATACAATGTTTCATGAAGATAATCTAATTTCTCAAAGGCAAACATGCCTGTAGTTGGGAATTGTAAGTCTGAGTTTTTCCTAGTGTAGTCATTCACTGTTTCAGAAAAAGTCCATACTGAAGTCCCTTTTTCATCGTTATTTCAAAAGCAGGCAAATCTTTTGGCTGTGCTTGATTCACCCTCAAATGTGTATACTGTTCACCTGTCGTTGCTTGTCTGTGTGCTTGGTCCTCCGGACTACAGTCTGGAGGTGATAGACAGACATCTTGTACACTGTTTTTATCATGGGTCGAGGAGGTTTCCTATGATTAACCATGCCACCTCTAGGAGGGTAAGGGAATTTGTCCTATAAAGAGGATGCCTTTATCATAGCCAGGTCACATCACAGATGCAGTCATCCAGTTATTATTTCTTCTTTTTTTATTTCTCTTTTCGCCTTAAACTATTCTGGCCACAGACACGGGGATTTTGTAGTGGTATATAGTGATTTAAGTGAGGGGGATTTAACCCCTGCAGGTCTTTAAAATCTGCCTACCCAAAATACTGTGAAGGGATATAAAATAGATTACCCATTGTATTACTTCTGAGGGACCACAAAAATATGCACAGATCCAGGAAATGTTACGTAGGCCGGTAATTTAACATCATTATTCAGAGGAGAAACAGGACACTTAACTCCTTATACTTATTTTTTGGGATTCTAACCGCTATTAGTTTGTTGGGGACTCTAACCCAGGGACTCTAACCCATACTATTTTGTTAACCCCTGTTTGCTGTACAGATTGTTGACTAATTAATACATGTAAGGATTTTACCCTTAGCTCCTCCACAGCATGGTAGGACGGGGTTAAGCAGGCACCAATGTTGCTTCTCATTCCTGCCGCCATCGTCCACTCCTCCCTTAGTTTGCTGTGCATGATGCAAGAGCATCCTAGGGCAGTGTCATCTTCTTTTATCCCTGACGCATTTTGGCACATGCAGAGAACTATGGAGCAATTTGTCTGCATGATGGCTTCTCAAACCACATAAAGGAGGGATCTATTTCTCAGTATTTAACTTCATATAGTTTTGGGCTGCAATTGTTTTGATCTATTCTTAGATGAAGCAATGTATGATTTAACTTTAAATTGATTGTTTATTATTTTACTTATTCACAATCCAAGATGGGCAAACCATTTCTGGAACCGATGCTTGCTGTTTGACACTATAAAAGAAAAGTCAATTTTGAATCCAGTTGCATTGGAATTGTTTTTGCTATATTGCTCACTCTATGGACTCAGTGGGTTCTATGCCTTGCCCAGGTCCTGTTTATTACTGCTTTTCACCTTGTTGTTTGGCCTGGACAGTTAAAAAAGTTTTTCTGGTCTCCAGTTTTTTGCTTCCTCCTGGAATTTTTTTTCTGGATCACTATTAGACTCTAGTTACAATCTGTTGCCAAGAAGAGCAGCTCCAGACAGAGATACCAGAAGACAAGTGAATGATAATTAGTCCAAAAGCATTACCTTAGCCGTGCCTGCAAATTCCACAGTGCAGAAGCTCCTAGGCAGCCCCAGGCCAGAGTACTGTCTCCATTGGCCCACGTGCTCTATGGTACCCATTGGAAGACAAAAAGCATCAGAGGGAGGCAAGAGTACTGCACCATTCTCTATGTCCCTAACAATATAGACCGATCCCAGCACTATGTTTTGCTGCTTAAATGCACAGATTAAGGTGCAAATAATCCCAGCATTCTGTCAGTGAGCAGTATTTAACTATTTCTAGCTGGCAACCTCCATGTCCTTGTTGCAACATCTAACAGATTCATGGACCACTTCAGATGAACCGCTGGTTAAATGCCAAGATGCCGTGACCTGCTGATGCCACTGAGAGTCAAGTACAGCATGGAAGAGAGTAGAAGAGCTGTACTCTTGTTTGCACTGGCCTAGCCTGTACCTGTGCATGTAAGACTCCAGTATTCACTGGTGATGGTGTTGTGTTACTGATGTGCAGTGTTGCTCTTTCGTAATCTCAAAAGGTAGTCTGCTTGATGATCATTTTGACATTGATTCTCTGATAAAACCAATGTAGTGAATGTAGATCAGCTTTGTTACACACCAGAGAAATTTTCAATCATAAAAAAGGAACCTCATGTTTAAGTTGCTTTGGAAGTCTCCCCAGATGGTGGAATAAACCCAAAACCTCACATCAGAGAGTCTTATGTACGATGAGTTTGGTTTGTAAGATTACAACTTAACCTGGACATCCCAGGTCTCCTGCACTACCCGTGGTAAATTTTGAATTATGTGTTGTCTGAAAAAGGTGAAGGGGAAGCCTATGTTATAAAGGGAGGTCTCTCCAAAATCATGACCTGGGAGCGCACCATCTTCTCTGTTGATCAGTGTTTCAAATAGGGATAGCAAATGCCTTGAGGCATGAAAGCAGTGGTAGGGCATACATAACACAGGAATCTAAGAGCCATGCTTACATTCCATAGTTTGTGCTGTTTGCCCTAATCTTAGTCTTTTAGCTGCAATAGAAAACGGGAGTGGTGAAGGGGGAGGGACCAGGGGTTAACCCTGTGATACCATCCAGGTCAAAGGGCGCCTGATGTCACTTTGCTTTTCCTAGCATTTTGATGGCCCATGCCTGAATTTCACCTTCACATTGTCTCAAACATTTAGCTTGACCTTAATATCACTGTCAAAATATTGAGACTACAACAATATTGTGGGCCAAATTATCGATGGTAGCTATATGTTTACTGTTTCACTGTAATCCCAAAGGCTAAAATACGGTTTACTTTAATATCTTTTTAAGGTCTCACCTGAACCCTAAATTCATCCTTACCTCACATTACATCTACCCACCGCTGAATCCTAAAACTACTTTTACCACCCTTTACCTCTAACGTCCCGAACTTCAAAGTCGCCCTTGTCCCTTCTACCTCGAACCTACCCACGAACCCTAAAGCATCCCTTGCCTTCTGTTACTTCTAACCCAAACCCCAAAGTGAGCTCACTCTCTTTTCCTGATATCCTTTTTGTACTCAGGAGGCGTTCCAAATGGTGGATTCTCCTTCTCTATTTCCTTCAGGTTCTAGTGGAAGAAATATCTTCTTGAACAACCTGAGATGCCTATTGCAAAAATCAAAGCCTCATTCTTCGCTCTATTCACCTTCAGTTAATTTTTGGTAATCCATCGTTGGATATCAGTAAAGCATTTCCCTAGATGACTGATAAAGTAGATCAGGCGTCAATCAGAAATAATCACAAGTTGGGTGTCATCGGCAAAGAAGGAACCCTTAATGCTGAAGGAGCATATGAATTTCATAAAGGTTGAACATAAACATTGAACAAGACAGTGGTGTAATGCAAAATGATGGGTCCTTCCTGTAGAATGTGAGGAGGGGCCACTGAGTTTCCCATATCTCACAGATATTCTTTGACTTCGGGCTTAATGGAGCTGGTGTAAAGGGTTGGGGTGGAGCCCTTGAGGGTTGGGGTCTCCTTGTGCCACTGAGTTTGCAGGGGCCTGCATTACGCACCTGTACCATGTCTACTATTTCACCATTTCTACACAATACTTCTTGATCACCTTTCTACTCACCCACAAACCTTTTATATAGTCAGCAAAATGAAAACTTAAATTAAGGTGGCCTTTAACAAAACCTAGACCAAATCAAACCCAACAGTGACACCGAATGAAATTTATTAAGGGTGAAACCCACAACTTTGTCAGTAGCCACTTTGGCCCATTTTATACTCCCTCTCACTATCAACCAACTCCCAAGTAAAGTTTGCAGACATCACAAAAATGACACAGAAACGTAGTCTCAACAGAACGCCAAACAGAGGTGCGATTACTTGCCTTATGTTTCAGTACACCCAATTACAACTGAACATAATAGTAAACCTGTACCCGTCTATTAAAAGAAACTGCATGACATCGAAATGAAACTGGATAACCTACATGAAATGACAGAAGTTTTGCAAACAAAACTCTCAATCTCTATCCCATAAGCACTCAACTCAAAGAGAATTATTTTCTGACCCTTCATAACGACTCAGTTGGCACACTTACTCCTGACCAGCACACACACACACACACCAATTGCAATTATTTTTAGCAGTCCTCCACACACATCACCTCTAATGCACCCCACACACCCAAATAACATAAGATCCCAGATCCCAGTACACACTTATGTTATCACAGTCTCCAAACCTTGATGTCTCAAGATCAGTCTGCCTAAACCACCTCAGAAGAAGCACTTCCATTTTGTCCAGTGACTGATCTCATACAACTTACATCAAACCAGGTCTCCTGAACTGTAGCTGTGCTAGCACTGATGCAACTCACATGTATGGAGTCAATTAAGGCTTTGACCTTGATGTTATTGCTCTCAAGCAAACCCGAATCTGCTCATTCGCCATACCACTGTCTAACCAATAGGACACTGCTCACTGTGCCACTGGATTCAAGCTAGCCTGGCTGATGAAGGGTGAAACCCTGAAACCGGTCCCAGGATGCTTGTTTCCGGTCCAGGGAGGACCTGGCTTGACAGTTCGGGCTGGACTGTTCCCATGAGGGAATAGGGTCAAGACTGATTTGCATATGGCTGGGTCCAAACTGGGGTGGCATGGTGAGCAAAAGAACAATGGATTAAACCCAGATCTGTGACTGGGGGTGAGTGTTTGCATTGTTCAGCACTCCGTCCATCATCCTTTTGTGTTGCTAAAGTTAACCAAAAGGACACAACATTCTCCATCTCATAAACATGAAGACAGCATTAAATGGATTAATTAAATAAACTACTCATCATTCCAGTGTCTTGTTGTGGAGATTGAAATGCAACACCCAAACCACTGAGACTGAACATCTTATGCTTCCTGCCTGGCACCAAAACAGAACTGATTAAATCACCTCTCCTGTGATCTGCTTTTCTAGTCAAATTCCAACCTCCGCTGCGAAAAAGCAAGGACACCTGAACATTGCTCCTCAAAACTACCTATTTCATCACACATTTCCTAGCCACAATACCAACTCTACCATGGACCTGATTTCCACGAAGAAACCCACATACAAATATTCAGTTTTATCAAATCTGGTTGACCAGAGACGTGTTCATTCTTTAAAAAATGGTGACATTATTGCGCACCCCAATGTATTGGCAAGATGCATTGACAAAGCCGTCATGTCAGATTTAATGTGTTAACTTAACAGGCATGCATAACTGAGCAAAGCCTATTTGTACTGCTGTGCTGTATAGTCCATCTCTTTCTGTGCTATCTATGGCCATTACCACCTAAGTTACACAGAACCAGACAAAATTTAGACTTTAAGCATTTCAGCATACCTGCATTTTCAACACAAGCTTTTGGTTTTGCCAGCGCTTGTTTTTTATGTCTTTTTATTCCTGAGTGTACATTGCTTGACACATTAGTGGGACCAAAGACATGCTTTGGTGTAGAACTATTTCATCAGGAGGCAGCCACATATGAACTCTGTAAATCATTGAATACATAATAAATATACTTATTCATTTTCAGTTTGCAGAACAAATCACCTATTGCCAAGATTTTAATAAGTGACCCCTCTTTTACTACTGTGTCTTAATTGTCTCCTTAGTCTGTGGGCATACATCAAAGAATGTAATTTTGCTGTACACCAAAAACATGTTGTCTAAGTACAAACTTGGGTTCATTAACCTTACTCCCAGGTTGGTGGACTGGGCAAATATAATTATTGTCAAGATCCCAAAATCGTAACTTATATTTTATGTGTGCATTCTGTAACTTCTAAATAATTTGCACTGACATTTGGGAATGTATGTAATAGGCACAATCTAAAACATTGTACTTTTCTCAAAAAGTAATCAAGAATATGTACTACATTAGCAGTGTGAGTTCCTCATGAATAATACACGTGTATTAGTAGTCACAGTTTTCAAGTCTGAAAGTTGGAATTTCCTCAAATGGTATTTAGCACTCTGTCAGGCTGCCCGAGACAATCTCCCAGTGCCATTGATTAGTGACGACCAGGGCAAAATTATTTCAGACCACAGGGAGATCGCCCAAAACTTTGCAACCTACTACAGGTCGGTCTATACCCATAGACAACATATAGAATCCAACCATATTATATACTTTATTGAGGCGCTGCACCTGCAGTCTCTGACCATGGAGGCCCACGGCCAATTAGATGATGCCATAACAGAAGACAAACTTTCCTCCGCCTTGGCGGAGATGCCCATTGGGTGGGCCCCAAGTCTCAATGGGTTCCTAAGTGAATTTTTCAAGCCCTACATGCCTCAGCTGAAGAAACACCTCCTAGCGATGATCCACTCAGCGTTGGAACATTCGATACTCCCATCGGACTGTTGGCAGGCAGAGATAGTAGTTTTCCTGGAGCCTGGTCGCCCTCCCGAAAAACATTCCTCCTACCACCCGATCTCGCTACTGAATCTAGAGCCGAAAATCTTAGCCAAAACCCTTGCTAATAGTCTAATAAAACATATACTTGAGCTGGTTCACCAGGACCGGGCTGGCTTCATGCCCCTCAGCACCACCAGTCATAACATTAGGTGAGTATACCATGGACTGGCTATTGCAGCACAGATGGAGTTGCCAGCAGCAGTCTTATCGGCAGACATGAACAAAGCCTTTGACTCTGTAGACTGGACGTATTCATTCACCCCCCTAGAACCCTTCAACATGTATCCCTGATTTATATACTATGTATATCTACTATACACAGACTTAACTGCTACTGCCAGAGTGGCTGGAGCGGTATCCGACCCCTTCCCGCTAGCCGGTGGAACATGACAGGGTGTCCACTGTCCCCATTGTTGATCGCCCTATCTGTGGAGCCTCTTGCAGCATGGGTGCGGATAGACGCACAGGTACGGGGCTTCGACTGGACTCGACCCTGTCCAATAGAATAGCTCTCTCTGTGGAAGACGTGTTATTCTTCTTTACAAATACAGCGATGTCAGAGGCCCGTTTTATGCAAATCATGCAGATTTTTGGTGAAACCTCCATTCTCTGCATAAACAAGGCAAAATCGGTCATATTTGTAGTCAATGACATCCACCTCACTAGAATAGGCCTCCGTTCTCACAATTGGCATGGGAGGGTTCAAATATCTGGGGGTATACATATCCCCAGACCCGACCCAAGCATGGAAATGGTGTATATGGTAAGGAAGGGCCTACTCTTGTGTATGGTGCAGTATTGGTGGTGTCTCAGAAATATCATCAGATGTCCAGTTTGTTTCTATACTTGGAACACCTGGTAACTATTTTTTCAATAGGAGCTGTCATATAGATCTATAGAGATAATTTTAGTGATAGAGGGTGGGAGTGGATGTGGAGTTGGAGGGAGAGTGGATTTGACCTGAGCAGTGGAAATGGGGACTACAGCTCTATCCAGAGGAAAGGATCCCATACCGAGGCTCCCATACCGAACCATGCACTAAGTTGCACTGTCATCACCAGAAGGGGTTGTGTTTCGCTACCTAACGACAAGGCTCCCATACCGAACCATGCACTAAGTTGCACTGTCATTACCAGAAGGGGTTGTGTTTCGCTACCTAACGACCATGGCATCACATAGGTAGGGTCTGCAGCAGCTAGAAGTATGCATGCACTTGATGATCACAAGTGCAACATATGTCACACTGGACCGCCTCTGCAGTAGGCCTGATACACTCTCTTCTCCATGTACCCCAGCAAAGGAGAGAAACTGCGTGGAAAGGAGAGAGCAGAGCAGAGGCAGTGAACAATTCTCTTGGTGAGTATAAGGGAGAATAGCTGAGCAATTTCTTCCATGCTGGGTTTCCACGAGCAAAGAGTACAACATAGAAAATGCAGCAGTGGTTTCCTTTTAATTGTACTTTATGTAAAGATTATAATATATTAGTAACTATTTTTGGGTCCCTTTTAAAAATGACCTAGCCCTGCTACATTTTGCATTGAAAGAGGTTAATCTTATCTGTGCTCCAGCACTGAAAATGTGTAGTTCTTATCCTAAAATACTCCTTGCTGGAACACAGATTTATGACTCTAAGTAAAAATAAGTTAACCATTAGCAACAGTAGATCATACATTCATCTTTTAAATGGATGTAGTATTTTTGTTATGAGAATAGCCATAATGTGGCCAGTTGTGTATTTATGAAAAATAAAAATAAAAAAAACAACAACAAAATCAAAAATAATAATAATAAACACTCGAGGTCAGAAAAAGGCTACCTCATGCTGTGTAACAGCAGAAATGATTACAGCAAAGTAAAGTGAAAAACGGATGTATGTTGTCCTTTTCAGATGCTTGGAAAACCTGTTAGATCTCAACAAAGAAATTTGTTGCTGTCCACATCCAGATGATAAGAGACTGGAAACTGTCAGTGATCAGTGATGTCATAAATGATGTCATAGAAATATGTCATCAATGGTGTTAGGAACTGGATCTTTAGTTGACAGTGGTAAGCACCCTGTCCAAGTAGGGACCACAGCTCTAGTCAAGGCAAGTCAGTGACACCTCATAAAATAGCCAGTGCTCACCCTCTGGTAGCTTGATGCAGAGCAGGCAGGCCTAACATAGGAGGCAATGTGTAAAGTACTTGTGCTACACAAACACACAATAATTATATGAGGTACAACACAGAAGGAGGCTTCACATAGGTATTTAGAAAAATGAAGCTTGTTTATCTAGATACTTTTTAGTTTCAATACGATATAGAAGTCTTTAGCTTTGGAGACTGGAGGTAGTACAATAAATGTGCAAGAAAAGAGTAATAGGACAGAAAGATGGTGCCAGGGACTCCTCGGCACCGGTGTCCAGGGTACATGGTTGAGCTCCTACAAGGAGCGGGATCCGGATAGGCAGGGCCAGAGCCGGCCGAGTTGAAAGTGACCAGGTTTGAGCAGCAGAGCTGTGCAGATGCCGCTCAAGTGAAGTTGAAGAAGGGTGAACTGCAAGCGCGGGGCAGAGACTGCTTGGCTGAGGCTGTAGAGAAGAGCAGCGAAGCAGTGTAGAAGCTGCTCGGAGAGGTTGCTGTGATGAGAGAGGCGAAGCAATACAGGAGCCTTTCAGATAATGGTATTGCAGTACGTGCGGCAAAGCAGGGCAGGAGCAGCTCGGGTGAGAAGTTGATGCGATGAGAGCAGCAAAGCAAGGCAGAGGCCATTCAGGTGAGGTTGAAGCGATGCAAGTGGCAAAGCAAGACAGGAGGCACTTGGGTGAAGTTAATGCAGTGCGAGCGACGAAGCAGGGCAGAAGCCGCTTGAGTGAGAAGTCGTTGAGATGAGAGCGGCAATGCAAGGCAAAGGATGCTCCAGTGAGGTTTGTGCGATGAGAATGGCAAAGCATGTCAGAAGCCAATAGGGTGCAGGTATTGCGATAAGAGGAGCAAAGCCAGGCAAGGGCCGCTCTGGTGAAGTTTGTGCGATGAGAGCGGCCCAATATTTATATCAAAAAGAGCCTTTGATGTGTGGGGTGACTACAAAAGAGTTCTTGTGAAGTGTACAGGTCCCCTTTTCAGGTCAGCCTTTGCTCAAGGCTATCAGTGGAAAGTAATCAGCCCCTTTGTGTGGACTCAAGACACTACCACTCTGAGGTATAAGTATGAGCCCTTCCCAACCTCCTCCCCAGGAAGACCCATCAGTATTCAGATGCATGCAGATGTAGTGGAGTATCCTGCTTTGTGCGTGTCTGAAGGGAATGCACAAATGTATCTGTCAACTAACCCAAGTCAGACATGTACTGGAGTTGGGCTGTGTGCACACAGGGCAGTGTGTGCAGATAAATACCTACTTTTTAAAAGTGGCAGTTCTAAAATACTAATAATAAATCCGACTTCACCAGGAGAGAGGATTTATTATTACCATTCCACTAGTACTAAACTTGATACAGCTACTCCTCTAAAATCAGGAATTACAGCTTACAGGTAAAATAAGGAATTCCTAGTGCTGGCCTATGGGTGGGGCAGGCCTCACAGTAATGAAAAACGACTTTGGGGATTTTTTCATTACCAGGACATGAGACCTTAAAAGTATATGTCCTGCCTTTTGCTTACATGGCACCCTGCTCTATTGGCTACCTACGGCCTGCCTTAGGGGTGACTTAAATGTAAGAAAATAGGAGAGTAAGGCTTGGCAGAGGCTTTAGATGTTAATTCATAATCTCAGTTTGATTGCACATGCAGGCTGTGTAGTGGCAAGCCTGAGACATGTTTACAGAGCTACTTGAGTGGGTGGCACAATTAGTGCTGCAGGCCCACCAGTAGCATTTAATACATAGGCCCCGGGTACAGGGTACACCACTCTACAAGGGACTTACAGGTAAATTAAATATTCCATTTGTGGGTATGCCAATGGTACCATGTTTTACGGGAGAAGCACGTGCATTTTAGCACTGATCAGCAGTGGTAAAGTGCTCAGAGTCCTAAGGGGAACAAAACAGGAGGTAAAGGCAAACAGTTTGGAGATAGACCACCCTAAGGATGCCAGGTCTAACAAATTGTGTAATATGTGAGGTAATAAGTAGAGCACGAGTGGCTTTAGTTATAGTTAATTCTGCTAACTATAACTGGTTAATCTCTGTGTTTTTTAGTTCAAAACATTAATGTTGTCACTGACATATTCATCTAACTATAACAATACTTTAGTCTTTGTTTTTTTCAGAAAATTTCGATTTTTTTAAAAACAAAAACAGATCTATTTTTCAGACCTAACTATAGCATTACTTTGACCTTTGTTTTTTTCAGTGAATGAATAGGGTTTCTTTCAACATAAAGTAATATTTTATTACCATACCTAAAGCCAACTCACTTAGCGCACAGCGAGGCCCTGCGGCAAATCCCCTCACAGGCACTCATCCTGCTCTGCGCATAGCCTTTGGCCATGTACAGCAGGGGGTTGGCTACAGGGTCTAGATTGCGAGCAGGTCCTGAAGTCAATCCACCAAGTGGCAGCCAATCCCCCTGAGGGAGCCAACCACATGATGTACATGGCCTTTCGTCATTCGCAGCATGAGGTTGGCCGTATGGACTGGCTTGTAACTCCCTACGGGAAGCCAGCCCCACGCTGCAGAAAGCCTTTGGCCATGTGCAGCAGGGTGTTGTCCACAGGGCTTTGGCTTCCACCACACCTTGTGGCCAAAACCCCAGCAGGCTGCTAACCCCACATAGCCTTTGGCGTGCGCAGCATAGGGATGGCTTCCTGGTCCCGGGGACTGTAAACCCTGGGGCAAAAATATGTTTTAAATGGAGGTGGCGTGCAGTCCCCTACCCGTCCCTAATAGACACTGGGGACCTCATCCCCGGGGACAAGTCCAATAAAAAGTGAAGCAGGGATGTGTGGCCTACTCCCCAAGCATTAAAGTGCTTCGGGGCCCTGTCTTCCGGGCCAAATACAATTAAACAGGAGAAAAGGGCCACCCGCAATATATTTATTTTTGTAAAAGGTGGGGGTGCGTGGCCCCCCTTCCTGAATCTTCTCCGGCCCTGGGGACTCCATCCCCGTGGCTGTCCATTTATTAACAAGCAGTGGCAAAGCCAATAGGTCTCGCCTCTACAAGAGCTATTGGCTTTACAAATGTGTTTTAACCATGTTGTTGACCAGCGTGGATGCTGTTCAGCATGGCTAAAGTTAGTGGCATAGAGGTGAGTGGCATGGAGTGCTGTGGAGTGGAATCATGATGAGTGCTGTAGAGTGGAGTGGCAGAGAGTGTTGTGTATTGGAGTGGCATAGTGTGGAGTCACGTAGAGTGGCATACACTGGAGTAGCACAGAGTAGAGTGGACTGGTGTAGAGTGCATTGGCGTAGAGTGTTGCAGAGTACAGTGGTGTAGAGTGCAGTGGCATTGGATTCAGTGGCATACATAGTAGCATCATAAAATGCAGTGGCATAGATTAGAGTGGTGCAGAGTGGAGTGGCGCAGGGTGGAGTGGCTCAGAGTGGAGTGGCGCAGAGTGGAGTGGTGCAGAATGGAGTGGCACAGAATGTAGTGGGGCAGAGTGTAGTAATGCCGAGTGGAGTGGCACAGAGTAGAGTAGAGTAGAGTGGCGTAGAGTGCGGCGGCATAAAGTGCAGAGGTATAGAGTGCAGTGACGTAGAGTGGTGCAGAGTGGAGTCGAGTGGCATAGAGTGCAGCGGCGTAGAGTGCAGAGTGGAGTCAAGTGGCATAGATTTCAGTGGCACGGAATGGTGCAGATTAGAGTAGCAGAGAGTGGTCCAGAGTAGAGTATAGTGCCATAGACTACAGTGGCATAGAGTGCAGGGGCATAGAGCAGAGTAGAGTTCAGTGGCGGACAGTGCACTGTTGCAGAATAGAGTGTCAGAGTGTAGTGGTGTAGAGTAGACTGGCATAGAGAGCAGTGGCATAGAGTGCAGTAACGCTGAGTAGAGCGCAGTGGCATATAGTGCTGTGGTGTAAAGTAGATTAGAGTGGCGCACAGTGGACTGGCGTAGAGTGTAGGGGCATAGAATTGAGTGTTATAGAGTGAAGTGCATTGGTGTAGAGTGTATTAGCATGAGGTGCAGTGTTGCAGATTGGCTTGGAATGGCCTAGACTTGAGTGGTGAGGAATAAAGTGGCAAAGAGTGCATTGGCATAGAGTAGAGTGGTACAGGATAGAGTAGAGGGGAGTAGCGTGAAGTGGTGTAGAGGGCAGTGGGGTAGAGTGGAGTGGTGCAGAGCGCAATGGCGTGGAGTGGTGCATAGTAGTGTGCAGTGGTGAGGGGTGGTGCAGAGTAGAGTGCAGTATAGAGTGGAGTATTCATGGTGTGGTAGCACACTGCCATTGCAGACAACACATTTTCAATTGAACTGACCATTACATTTGCAGAGACATACCGTTTTACCCCAAAAGATATGCAGTGCACTGACAAAAATGTGTTGAAATTGCTTCACTTTGTTTAAAGGTTAATTTTGAGCATTTTAAAGTATTTTTTCCAGCACACTTCAGAAATAACAAAAAATGTTTATCATTTGTGCGTTCATAAGTCTGATATATTCTGAAATACTTATACAGTCCATTTAAACGTTGTTGTGTGCTAGAAAAAAAACTCTTTCCTACCCCAGTATCTGGCAAGATTGTCACATAAATCCTCACAGTTTGAAATCAGAGAAAGAAAAGTAAACAAGCGGCCTTGAAAGACAGTACCTGATGTTTGACCTTGGTCTTTGAATGCACACTAAATGTGAGAAGATTTAAAGTGCTGTTAACAGAAAGCGAGTTTGTGGAAGGATACAGAAAACACGGTTTAGGCAACAGGAGTAACAAACGGAACCTGGAGAGCCTAAAGCAAATAAAGCAGCAAATGGAAAGGCAGAAAGTGTGAGTTACAAACCACAAAGCCAATGGCAATCAACAAGCGGAATGCATTCCTAGGTCAACTTTCTAAAAGTCCCCAAGCTGTCTTTAGCAAACCAGACAGTTGTGCTGTCTAGTAGGGATGTGACCTACAAAAAGAGGGGGGCCATGCGGCTTACCTCCCAGAGCCTCCTTTAGCCCTGGGGAATCCATCCCCCAGGGCCATCCATTTTTTAAAAGGGAGAGGAGGGTTGTGTGCCCCCTCTCCCCCCACAAGTCTTACTAGGACTCGAGCTTCCTATCCTACTGGGTCTTATTACAATACAACTGGGAGGGGATGCAATGTGGTCACCCTCCCCAAGCCTTATTAGACCTTGTGAACCACATCGGCAGAGCCATGTTACATTATAAAGAGGAGGGGGCCGCACGACCCCCCTCCCTGGCCCTTATTAGGCCCTGGGTACCCCATCCCAGGGCCCAATAATTAAATAAAATGACAGGAAGCCGGCGCAGCCTCCTTCCCAGAGCAGTTTCTGAGCCCAGGGTCCACTAATTGTTGATAGATACGCCGATTCCCCAAACCCTAAATAAACCCTTATTCCCTCCCATTGATTACAGATATGTGATATGGATAGCACACCCACTAAAGATAATATACAACAGATAACTCTTTTTATGGCTAAACGGTCCACACAGATCTATTGGATCACATCTGTGGTCAGACTATGTGCACATGTACATGGGTGAGCATACCTATTTATGGCCTTTTTCTTTTCAACACACACAGAAGAATATAACAGTTGAGAAGCATGACACCTAGGTTGCCTATGTTATTTCCACAGCTGCCCTAATCTGTGGAAGCGTATCCCTGGTCTAGGGAGAAGTGGTGGTCATTCTCATTAGTTGACCGGGTAAGGAAAGTGGATCTACAATGAGGGGATAACCCTTTTGTCCCCTCTCTTTTGAATTGTATAACAGGAATCTGTTGTTAAGACTCATATGTCATGTTCCTATGTCAGCACGTCGCCACGCAAATACCAACGCCAGGGGCAAGGCACTTTGATGTCAATGGGTTAAGTGCCATTTGTCAATCAGAGAGGTTGCTAAAACAAAAAAGTGGATCTTTTTACAGCGATTTGGGTTGGACTCGCTGCCTATTCAACCAGCTCTAGGGCAGTCCTGGGGTGTCCTCTGTAAATCTTGCTGTGACCAAGCTGTTCGCTTTGCAACTCAGCTTCCTATGAGGCATCCATGTAGTGTAACACTCCCCATCCACCAGAACATTTTAGCACAGACATACTACATGTCACGCCCACCCACCATGCCGATGGGTAATCCCCAATCACTTCTCTTGTATACACTATCACAGCCCTTTAAACACGCAAACATAAACACACCACACATGCACACACACACACACACATAATTCACAGATAAAAACTAAAGGTTAAAGTGGCGTTACAGTTAGGTGTGGGAATAATATTTACTATACCTTTAAAAAAAACAGTAACTGAAAAACTCAATGGTTAACTCAATGGTTAAAGTGATGTTATAGTTAAGTGAAAATGTCAGTTAAAATGTAATATTTTAAACTTAAAAAAACACTGCAGTTAACCAGTCATAGTTAACTGAAGTAACTACAACTTGTGCCCTCACCAGGCACAGTGATGTAATTTTAAATGTAATGAGGGATGGTATCAATGATATTGTAGAGCATGTCATGAGTGATATAATTTGTGTGGTCATAATCAGTGTATGCAAGGGCACAAGTTCTATCCCTGCTGCACACAGTCTTAGGCCATGTCAAGTCAGTGTTTGTTCTAATAAAAAAATAAAAATGAAAAGTACATTACACACACATTACTAAATACCATGCATCACATTACAAATATGTACATCAGGTAAAGGGTAATACTTATGGTGACACCCACAGATCATAATTTTCCCCTAGTTGTATTTCCTGTCAAATAGAGGGCAAGTAGTCACCCTGGATGACTTTACCTCAGAACCCTTTTTCTTCCTTGTGTGGTCCCTCAGGGATCATCGTTAAGTCCCTCCTTTTTCAATATCTATGTCACCCCTCTGATCGAACTAATCTGGTCCTGTCAATCAATCAATCAATCATTCATTTTTAGAGCGTGCTACTCACCCATAGGGTCTCAAGGTGCTGTGGGGAATGTCCTCAGGGTTCAGTCAAAGAGCCAGGTCTTAGGGTCCTTCCATAATTGAGGTAGCGATGGTGACTGTCTGAGGTGGAGAGGTAAGGTGTTCCAACATTTTGCCTCAAGGTAGGTGAACGATCTTCCTCCAGCCGAGGACTTCTTTATGCAGGGTACAGTGGCAAGCAACTGTGGAGAGTACCAGGTGATGCAGTGGTTAAGGTAGCAAGGTTCAAGTTTGTGGAGGGCCCTGTAGGCGTGTACGAGAAGTTTGAAATTGATCCTCTTCTCGGCATGGAGTTAGTGAAGGTCTCTGAGGTGTCCTGTGATGTGTTCTCAGCGAGGATGTTCAGAACGAGTCTGACAGTGGTGTTCTGGATTTTTTGTAGCTTGCTCAGGTTCTTTTTGGTGGTTCCGACTTAGAGGGATTTGCTGCAGTCAAGTCTGCTAGAGATCAGGGGGTGTGTCACGGTTTTCGGCAATCGCTTGGGATCTTCCGAAGGAGTCAGAGGGTGTGGAAACAGGTGGAGGCAAAGGAGTTGACCTGTCTTGTCATGGTGAGAGCTGAGTCGAGGACAATGCCGTGGTTGTGTGAGTGGTCTGGGGGGCAGGGGACTGCCAAGTGTTGAGGGCCACCAGGAGTCATCCCAGGCTGTAGAGGATGTTAGGATGAGAATCTCGGTCTTGTCAGAGTTCAGCTTAGGGCTGCATTCCTTCATCCAGGTGGTGACTGCTTCCATCCCTTCTTGGAAGTTCTTCTTGGCCATAGAGGGGTTTTCAGTCAGGGAGGTGATCATCTGTGTGTCATCAGTGTAGGAGCCACTGTTCAGACCGTAGTTTCTGACGATTGGGGCGAGCGGGCCATGTAGATGTTGAACAGCGTGGGGCTCAATGAGGATCCCTGGGGTACTTCACAGCTGATTTCTGTAGGTTCTGACAAGTGTGGCGGGAGCCTGACTCTATGTGTTCTGCCTGTCAGGAGGGAATGTATCCATCGGAGGGCCTTGCCGCGTATGCCTGCTATGTAGAGTCTGGTGCATAGGATGCGGTGGGACAATGTGTTGAAGGCGGACGATAAATCTAGTAGGATGAGGTCTGCGGTTTGGCTGCGGTCGAGGAGCGAGTGAATGTCATCTGTGGTGGCGAGCAGGGCACTTTCGGGGCTGTGATTAGTTCTGAATCCTGGTTGAGACATGTCCAGGATGTTGTTGTCCTAGATGTGTTAGCGGAGCTGAGCGTTGATTGCTTTTTCAGCGACCTTTGCTAGAAAAGGCAGCAGGGAGATGGGGTGGTAGTTCTTGAAATCCGTTAGGTCGGCTGTGTGTTTCTTCGTAAGCGGGTGAATCTCGGTGTGCTTCCAGTCCTCGGGGAAGGTGGCTGACTCTTTGGAGTAGCTGATGGTCTGGCGGAGCTCATGTGTTATTGAGGCACTGGCCTTGTTGAAGATGTAGTGGGGGCAAGGTTCGGTGATGGCTCTGGAGTGGATACTGCTCATGATGGAGCGTGTCTCATCCATCGTGAGGGGGGTTCAGGCATGCAGGAGCAGTGGGGGTTTATGGATCCTGGTTGAGGCTTTGTTGGTGAGTTCGGAGAATCTAGGGGTCCGAAGCTGTCATAGATATTCTTCATTTTCCAAAGGAAGAAGGCGGCTAGTCTGTTGCAGAGGTCCTGGGATGGTGGGATGTTAGTGGTCTCAGCTTGTGGTTTGGCGAATTCCTTGACGAGGTTGAAAAGTTCTTTTGTGTTGTGTGTGGTGGTGTTGATGCGGTCTGTAGGGCGGTTTTCCTGGTGGATCTAATGAGGCAATGGTGGGATCTTGTGGCGGATTTGAAGTCTGCAAGGTCCTCCGGGGATTTGCTGTCCCTCCATTTCTTCTCCAGTCTCCTGCAGGTGCACTTTGATTATTGGAGTGCGGGTGACCCAGCTGGCTTTCTTGGTGGTGTGTTTCCCTGTGATCGTTCGGAGAGGAGCTAAGGTGTTGGTGCAATCGGTGATCCATATGCGGAGGTTGCATGCTGAGGTGTTGGCAACTGTTGTGCCGGGGGAGGTGAGTTGCTGAGGGTGTTGACGACTTGCTCCTCTATGGTTTGGTTCCCTTTCCTTTGGGGGGCTAGCGAGTAGGCATGAGCTGTAGGTGTGGTTATGGAAAAATGGATGCAGTAGTGGTCAGTCCAGTGTAGCGCTGTTGAGTTGTAGATGGTGACGTTGCTGCTGGCGGAAAATATGGGGTTGAATATGTGTACGATGATGTGTGTTGGTGAGGTGACCAGTTGCTTGAGCCAGATTGTGTCCAGGTTCATGAATAGCGATGAGGTGTTGTCGTTGTTATGGTCGTCAATGTGGAAGTTGAGGTCTCCAAGGAGTATGTAGTTGATGGGGGCGAGTGCATGGGGGGCTATGAGGCCGACGATGGAGTTGCTGAAAGCTGGGCAAGGGCCGGGTGATCTGTAGATGAGGGTGCCGCGGGTGGTGGTCTTTGGGTGGCGTGCACTTGGAAGTGGAGGTGCTCCATTAGGGGGAGTGTTCCTGTGTGTTGATCGATTGTCGGAGGGTGGTCTTGTAGGGGTCCTGTGGCTTTTCAGTCATCTGTTACGCTGAAGACACTCAGATAGTAATGTCACTTTCATCTAACATCGAAAAGATGGCCAGACAGTTCAACAACTGTATGAGTAATATTGTCAGTTGGATGCAGAAAAACTGCCTGAATCTTAATTCTTAAAAGACCGAGGTGCTCCTTTTCGGCAGTGACACTTCCTTTTGGAGTACTGCCTGGTGGCCTCCGAATCTTGGTGCTCTCCCACCACCAGTCCAAAAAGTCAGAAATCTAGGGATCTTTTTCGATGGCAACCTGTCTTTCTCTGATAACATTAATCAGGTGACATTGTCCTGTTTTTTCACATTAAGAATCTTGAGGAAAATGTTTCCTTTTATTACTACAGACCTTCAGAAAACAGTTATTTTTGTTTTAGTAATCTCAAGGCTAGATTATTGTAACGCTCTGTATGTTGGTATCCAGCAACGTCTACTAAAAAGTCTATGGACTCTTCAAAACGCGGCAGCCCGCAAACTGATGAAACTCCCTAAATTCAGTTCAGTTTCACAAACGATCATCAGTCTGCACTAGTTGCTAGTGAGCGAGCAGATTATGGTTAAGGCCTTGTGGTGGGCCCATAAGGGCCTTCACAAGATTGGTCCTGTCATTTTCCAAATAATCTTTCAGGGCATGTACCATCTCGCAATCGGCGCTCCAGCTCCACGAGAAGTGTAGTAATTTCCAGATTTGAAAAGGCCTGTTGAGGAGGCAAAAGCTTTTCTTATTCCACATGTAAATAGTGAAACTCACTGCCTGACAATCTCAGAGCCCAGCCAGATTTGGTAAAATTCAAGAACCAGTTGAAAACCTGGATTTTTCTTCCATAGCTAATTAGGCCTTCAGTTTCTCTGTGAAGGGTTCTGTCTGGATGCTAGCGCCAAGATGCTTATTGGCATTCATGTGCTCCATAAGCTTTTACTTAATTTCTTAATTACTTACTTACTCACGAACCCCATAATAACAATCCTCTTAACTATATCAGCTGCAACATCACGCTATAGTGGGAGTTGTTTTCAGTAAAGCAGGCCTACAGACTCTGTCAAGGGGCCACCAGATCAAAGCAGACCTATTGGCTTTGTCCAAGGATCACCAGATTAATGAATCAGTCACATGTCATAAACCAGAGTCCTTCCTAATGGTCCTGGGAGTTGGGATCCCCAGGTTATCTTTGCATCAGGCCCCATGGAATTGATTCCCGAGGGGCAAAATATGTCTGGGAAGGCGGTCCCACTCATGCTTCTCTCCACAGAATTATATAAAAAATTAAAGATGCAGCCACCCTCCAGGACCCTGTCCTACACATATGAAGGCCAACCTTTTCTTTTTTAAACAATTTTGGCATGTCTCATGGTACTGCCGCAGGACCACAAAATAGAGAAAAACTAACTTCGTCCCCATGTGTGGTAACTGTTCAAAGTCTATTTACTGGCCCCGTAGACCTCTGCTCTAACAGAGTTGGATGCCGAAGTCTGTCCGGAATATGCAAAGTAACTCATTACAAACTTTTCAAAAGTTTACAAACATTTTGTTGACCAATGCTTGTTTGCAGTTAAATTCAAAAGTGCTTCTAAAATCTATATCTCTGGACCCCGCTGGTGGATTTAGTTCATTTGTGATTCTAAAAAATAATTCAAACATGCTATATTTTTATAAGTTGGTGTCCTAGTTCTTTCCTGTCCTGTTGTGTGACTTTCTTGTTGAATTGTTTTGGAATTGTTAAATGCTTACACAAAGTTCCTTTTCCTAGTCTTGCCGCTCGAAGCCACAGCTTCTGAGGGTTGAGCTGAGGTTTTGCAAATGTACCTGACTGGACCAAAGAAAGATTTTGCGAGTGTATTCCCTGATAAGACTACCAGGCTATATCATATAATACACCCAAATCCTCACAAGGGGACCAAGCCCTGAGTGACATAATGTCTGCCGCAGCATTTCTGTTCAAGTTGTGGCAATCCAATCAGAGCACTTGCTCTGAAAAAGCTGACTCGGCTAATCAGAAGGCTTTATTTGTTTTTTTAAATTTAAGGCCAGCTCTCAATACGTCTACAAAGTTTGAGTCTCAATTTATCAAAAACTATAGAGCATATTATACCAAATCACGATAAACACACTTTCTAGCTAAAGTTCTAGCGTTCTGCCACATTTGGTGTAAATCTGTTCAGCCACTATGGCTGTAGTGGTATCTAAACTTTCCCATAGAAACTGCATGAGGAAATTGTGTTTTCTAACCCCGCCCCCTTTTTCTCAGCCCCCACTTGATGGATTGTTCTGAAACTTTCCAGGAAAGAGCAGAGGTGGATGAGATTGTTCTTTTGAAAGTGTTGTGGAGAGTTCTCATGCAGCTCAAAAGTTATTAGCAAAACAAACATGCTACTGTAATGGAAAGTCTGACCTAACTATAACTAGTGCACATCGACGACTGCCACTGAATATTATATATAGAATATATATATATGTGTGGGTGTGTGTATGTATATATATATACATATATATATGTGTGTGTATGTATATATATCCATATATATCCATATATATATATATGTATATATATATATATATATATATATATATATATATATATATATATATATTTATTTTTTATTTTTTATTTTTTTCCTTCACTGGAATAACTAAAGGTTAAAGTAACGTTATAGCTATGTGTGATAAAAAGATCTGCTTTTGTTTAAAAAAGAAACCTTAGAAAGTCACTGAAAGGTTAACGTAACGTTATACCTAGGCGAATATGACACTGACAACATTAACGTTGTGAACTCATAAAAAACAAATAAATTCAACAGTTATAGTTAGTAGTGCCAACTATCTATAACTTGCACCACTGCCATGCACTGCTCATGACCTCACATATTACATCACTTATAACATTTCAATTGATGTTGTCATAAATAGATTGAGCCATGGGGGTGGGCCCTTCTTGGGCCAAAAACAGCTCAGGGAGAGGGGGCCACATGCCCCCCTCCCCTTAAATATACCAGCTAGGGGAGATGGGGTCCCTGGGGCCCTATATCGGTTGAGGAGGGGGCCCTACTGATGACCCCTTTTCATATATATTTTGCAAAATGGCAGATACTAATTTAGCCTTTTTTATTTTTGCCCCAGGAGGGGTCCTTCTGCCCCCCCCCCAAGGGCCTAGGGGTGCAGGGTATCCCTACTATTTTACCACCCACTTGAAGTTGGTGGTAACGCATGTGCAAATGGGGAGGAGCCCCCGGGGGACACCTTCCCTTTTAAGAATTGTTAAAAAATTATTTTTAAGAGCAGGCAGTGGTCCTATGGACCACTGCCTACTCTTAAAAAAGAAAAGAAAACTGTAAAACTTGCTTCATTAAAATTAAAAAAGATTGTTTAATTTAAAATGAATCACAGACATGGTGGTTTGCTGACCCAAGCAGGCCACCATTTGTGAGATTTTTGCGATTGACAAAGGGTCGGAAACTGGGACCTACCTCATTAATATTAGTGAGGTACATCTACTTGCAACCCAATAGGAATCGCAAAAACTGTAAAACACACTTTAGTACATTAGTGTTTGGATTACCAAATAGTGAATCACAAAAAATCCTCTTGCAAACACTAAGATTAGTCCATCTGGCCCTAAATCCCCGAGTCCAGTAATGGGTGCCAGCAACATTTTCCTCATGTTGCAGGCAGTCAGTCAGCGGTCTTACTCCCACAGGAGTCTGAAAGATGAGCGAGCAAATTGGCCCAAGGAAAAAAAGATTCCTTTGGTAAATAAGAAAGCTCTATTTTTAAACTGGCGCTCCTGTAAGACTCTTGCTGACCGAACCGTTTAGATATATAATTATATTTTAATCTCAATTTCTCGAAAGCTACTGAACGTATCACAAAAAGCACAACCTGTAAATCACGAAATCACAACCTGTGGATAAAGACCTAGCTTCCTGCCAAACGTGGTGTAATTCAGTTCAGCAGTTTTTGTGGGAGAGCTGCGTTAAGAAGTCTATAGAAAATGTCTGGGGAAATTTGCATCTGGGACCTCCCTTTTTTCTCAGCCCCCACTTGACAAGGAGCTAAGTGAATTAGCTTTTTTTTTTTTTTGGGGGTAAAATGTTCATGAAGATTCGTCAAACAGCACTAACGGAATTTTCAACCCCAAAACATGCCATGTCTATGGAAAAGCAATCCTAACTGCCACTGGGTAATATATGCATATACAGTATATTAGAATATATGCAGAGGAGCGGATTGTAATATGCTTTTTATTACCAATGCTGAGTTATTACTATAAAATGGTAATGTGGGCAAAGGTATTGCAAGATGCAGTAATAGCAAAACTGGAAATACTTGTAATAATACAGAGTTGCATCACTACTGAAAATGACTGGTAATACCACTCCACACGGTTTGTAATGAGATCCATGATAAGGAGGAAGCCCTGATTGGTATCTTCCCCACTGTTAGAAAAGGGGTTTCTGGTTGGCCATGGTATGCACCTCAGACAAGCAGAATCCACCACTCTAGTCAGGGCGAGTAAGTTACTCACCAAAGATAAGCTGTGCTCACCTCCGGCAGCTTGGCGCAGAGCAGTGAGGCTTAACCCTAGAGGTCATGTGTAAGGTGTTTATGCAACGCACTCACACCAGTGACACAATAAATACACCACACCAGTGACACAATAAATACACCACAAAAGAGTCTCCACACAGGATTATATAAAAAAACATATGTCTTATTGTAAAATATATTATTAGATCAAGAACATCATAGGTTATATCTATTGTACATACTGTGCAATGACTGAAATAGTCCACGTTGGCCTCACTGTGAAGGTATCAGAATGACATACGTAATTGCATTAGAGCAGGCAGTAGTAAAGTATAATAGTCATTATGGTGTGCACCATATAAATCATCACGTCATCGTAAATGCAGGAATCATAAAATATCCCTTAACATTGGGTGGAGCGCACCTGCACCCCTATTATGTATTATACGGTAGACTAGGGGATCCCATGTAGGACTTCCGAGCATCTGCGCTCCTATTATATTTGGTACAGTAAATTTCTCAAGCCAGTTATCCCTAGGAGTGGGGTTAGGGAGCCAATGCACTTGCGTGCCTACTATACGCAATGGGGTCATCCACTGACGGCGATCCTTGGTTACTGTGCAGGGGCTCCCACTAGGTTTCACTGCTCCCTCATTGCCCCAGAAACATGTACAGTGGGGAGTGTGGCTTCAAGAAGTGCATGTCTTCACTTTGGCAAAGCTACGTCTCCCCTCCTCATTACTACGGCCTCCCACAGCAAACTTAGGTGGGCCTCGGAAGCGGGATCCGCAGCATACCACAACCAGGCTTTCCCTTAGGGTGGCACGACACACTGAGCACAGCGCAGTGAATTCACACTCTTCCAGGCGAGTGTTGCAGGACAGAGCTACAGGAGCACAAGCAGTGCTTCACCGTGCACCAGAGGTGAATAGAAAGCGCTCCCTAAGCGCTAGTTGCCAAGAAGAGGTAGACAAAGTGCTCCTCATGCACAGGTGGCAGGGATGAAGTAAATGAGCAGGAATGAGTGATCCCCATGCGTAGGCTCCTTGGGAGCACAAAAGGAGAGGGCAGGCAGGCCAGCACATGGAGCAGGCAGTGGTGGTTCCTCTTGACAATCCTGGTAGTGCGTGGGTCCTCCAAAGTAAGGGAGCAGCTGGCAGAAAGGCAAGAAGCAGAAAAGCAATCCAGATGAGTCCTTTGTGTCACCAAGCAGACACCAAGCAGCAGGGCAACAACAGAGGAGCAGTCTAGATGAGTCGTTTGTGCAGTCCAACAGTCCTTCTGACAGAGGTTCCGTTCCAGTTCCAAAAGTGCTCTAAAAATCGTTGGGTAAGAGCCCCTGTACTTATACTCCAAAAATGCCTTTGTCTAGGGGTTAACTTCAGAAGAACACTTTCAAGTGAAGCACTACACCCTTTCAACCCAGCCCTGTCTCAAGACATTAGTAGGGGTTAATCAATCCATTGTGCAAGGGCAGGACACAGTCTATTTCCATGGAAGGTGTGAACAACCCTCCCTCTCCCCAGCACAGGAAGACTATCAGTATGAAGATGCCTTTTCTGCTACACCCAGCCTCTCCTATGTGATGGCTGTCTGAAAGATGTGCACCAAGTGGAGCTGTCACTCTGCCCATGCCCACTTTCTAAATGTGGCATTTCTAGAATAGTAATGAAAAATCCACCAACACCAGTAAGCATGATTTTTCACTACCATTCCAAACATGCCAAACATCCCCACGCTACTCCTCACAGATCAGAAATTACCATTTAGACATATAAAAGGGAATTCCCAATGCAAACCTATGTGAGAAGCAGCACTCTCAGCAATGAAAAATAAAATCGGCTGTTTATCATTACTAGTACATGTAACACATAAAAATATATGTCCTACCTTTTACATACTCAGCACTCTGCCCATACGGCTATCTAGGGTTTACCTTAGGCGTGACTTGGGTGTAGTAAAAAGGGAGTTTAGGCCTTTGCAAGTAGTTTGTCTTGCCAAGTCAATGTGGCAGTAAACTGCACATGCAGGCACTGCAGTGGCAGGCCTGAGACAAGTTTAAAGGCTACTTCTGTGGGTGGCGCAATCTGTGCTGCAGGCCCACTAGTAGCATTTCATTTACAGGCCCTGGGTATATGGTATATCACTTTACAAGGGACTTTCAGGTAAATTAAATAGGCCAAACAAATGTAAAACAATCATACTAAGTTTTAGGGGAGAGAGCAAATGCACTTAAGCACTGATTAGCAGTGGTAAATTGCCCAGAGTCCTAAAGGCAACAAAAAGAGGGTCAGAAAAATTGGAGACGAAAGTCAAAACGTTTGGGGATAACCCTGCAGAAGGGGCCATTTCCAACACCCATAAATGTCTGAACAGTAGAAAGTAGTTGAGCAGACAACGTTTTGTTTTTCCTGGAATGACATAAATCAGAACTGAAAGGAGATGTGGAAGTGCTGGTGTATTCTAACTGCCCAGAAGTGCACTGGAACAGTTTCTTGGCAATTCAGTGACTTCAAAAGCCAACACCTCTGTAAAATCGGTTCCAAGAAGCAGGCTGTTCCCGAAAATAGCATGACATTTGCCTTTACACTTTTCTTTCACTCTGTTTCAGTTTCATGCCATGCTGTCAACCACACGATTCTTATCTTAGATCCCTGTAACCAAAGACACAGGGCCTGGTGTACCACTCCCATTGACAAAGCAGCATGGGTAAATTATGCAGCAACTGGTTTGCAAACACAAGGCAATCTGCAAGACGGCCTATGTACAAATAAGCTACATTGCACTTGGTTGATTATCAAACTGGCTCAAAACGACCTTCCTAATAAATAATAACTATACAAGTCAATTGATTGGCTGTAAATGCAGGGATGGGAGCCTACATGACACAGCAGACCTCCAACCCTGTAAGAAGCCCTACAAATTAAAGGAGCAGCTGCAGCTTTTTTAAAAATACTTTCCTATTTGGGAACATTTTTGTGCAGGCTAGGGGCTAGCAGTGTTCTGTTGAAGCACAGTCTGCTCCTCCCAAAGCCACCAACATAAATTCCCAAAAGGGGTATCTGACCCACAAGGACAGCTTTGACTTCATGAACATTTACCCAACCCCAAGCTTCAGCATTGGTGATAGATTTGACTGTTTGTTGTTTGTGACTGTTCACAAATGGTTGATTTATTTCATTATGAATCCCAGACAGGAAGTGGTCACGCCTTCCATGCCTGCTCAAAATTGCAATTCTTTTTTACTTTATGAACATTTACCCCACCCCAAGCTTCAGCACTGGTGACAGATTTGACTGTTTGAGGTTTGTGACTGTTCACAAATGGTTGATTTATTTCATTATGAATCCCAGGCAGGAAGTGGTCACATCTTCCATGCCTGCTCCAAATTGCAATTCTTTTTAGTCATAAACCTATTTTGCAAATCAGAAACAATATTTTGACACATAACAAAACTGATACATTTTTCAAAATGTGTTTTCTGACTAATGCCTGATTTTACAAATCATAGGCTTTGCAATCACAAAACACCTTTGTGCATGAGGACCAAAAGCAGACATGGGGGTTGTATGACAGAATATTGACAACAAAGCTAGTGTGGTTCAAAATTATCATTGTTAGAATATCCACAACCAAATACACATATATATCTATACCTTTATTCACTGAAAAAACCAAAGGCTACAGGGACATTATAGTTAGGTTCAGATTTTACAGGCACAAAACCATACAAATTCAGAAGTTATAGTTGTCTCAAGTAACAATAACACGTGCTCTAAGGTAACTTTAACTACAAATTTTTGGTTCTGCAGAAAAAACGTCCAACAAGAGAAAGATTCTATGTAGTAGATTATAACTTTTATTCGTATCCTTGAGTTAATTAGAGAGAATTGTGTCATCATGATAATTTATACTACACATGAAAGAGTATGTGCACAAGGTACTAACCCATGTACACATGCTCGCTTTTCTGCAGACAAAGGGCTATCTGTAGAGCTTTAACCCAGTATGAAGGGTGCAGATAGCATGATCTTTAGCACCTTCAGATGTTGGTTACTTTAAGGAAATTGTGTCTTTTTTTCCACTGTTGCATAGAATATACACTGTTCTTAGTAGATTCTTGTGAATACTCTATGGTGTATTTCCCATGAGATTTTCACTGTTTGCAAACCATGTGGTGTAGAGTTACCTCTGTCCATGGAGTAAACACTGTTTATAGTGCTCAGTTCTCTACTGATATTAACTTTGCCTCTTAATGTAGGTTTGGTGTGTGTCAGGGGTTTGATACAGATAAAAGCTATCCATAACAGAGTTGTGTTTTAGAATTGGCATTCACTAATTTGGCTTTCCAGGAACAGTTGTATACAGATTGAATACTGTACTCAATGAGAGTTTCCAATATATCTGTGGTTGAATGTTAATGTGAACTATTCTATGTGCAAAGACATACCAATTTATAAAGCAATATGCTGGAAAACAAAGCTTGACTGATGTCAACAATTTATTTTTGCATTTCTGATGAAAGTAAGATATGAGTAGTGTTGTTGAAAGCAGAAAAACAGTTGATGTATTGTTGAATTTTAGTTATAAAGAAAGGTCTCTGTTTTTGCAATTGCGTAAGCATCTTCCGAGGCACCCAAGAGATGCCCAGGAGAAGAAAGATATTCTAAGGAAGGATTGTGATTGGTTCATATGGGTGTCTTTATTTAGCAAACAAAGTTTCCTTCCTTGTTGCTTTATTTAGATATTGGGTTTTCCTGTGGTTAGACGTTTTTGGCTAGCTCTCTAACATTACTGATTTTCTGTAACCAAAATGTAATTCTCAGATTCAGATCAGAATCCTAATCCTGTTCCTGCAACTCAGCCACCCCAGCCACCAAAGGAGTCCTTGTTGTGGCAACTTTTTGAGATGAAGCCTTGAAGGAAAATAGTATCTGCAAAATATATGATTGTAAAATATGCAAAAAAGAGTTCAGTAGGGGCAGCCAGAACAAGTAATACAGCATGAGTACGTGGTGACATTTGAGAGCTATGCATCCTCAATGCCTTGCTTGGGCTGAGTTATCCCCTGCTGCAGAGCTTGATAACTCATCAAGGGTGTCCACCTCTTTTGAAAGATATGCCTGTCCAAGTACTCAATGCTCGAACAGATAACAATCCTGCTAATTTAAAAAGCCCTATTTTTCCCTGTGTTTGTGAGCAGATCATTTTTTCTTCATAAACAAGTAGGATTGCACAGGGCAAGCTTGTCCAGGATCATAAATAGGTAGTAGTTTTTTGAAAAAAAAATCCTAGTTTTTTCTCCTCTTTGTTTTGAAGATGTTGTTTTTTCTCTCAGTTTCTTGTTTTTGTTGTATCCCTTTAAAACAAATACAAAAAAGTTAAAAATGTTACAATACACAAAAATTACAGTTGTTGAAAAATGTTAATTAAAAGAGCTCTTTTCAGAGCTACTGCATACTTTCATTATGTACGTTGTTTGTATAATATCACCTTTTTTTCTTCTTGATGACTCTCACAAAACACTTGCGAAAGCCATGATGCTCTCATACCTAGCACGGTTGACTCTCGCAAGCCTCTTGCAAGAACCAGGCACACAGTCCTCTGCTTCCTCTGTGAGGGGGCAGTGTTTGCTCCTTTGAATTTGCAAGCGCTTAACAAGAGTGTACTTTTATAATGGAATTTCCATTTTTATTGACCATGTGCCAGATGTATCAAGCTCCCAGTTTGCATTTTTAAGAAATCGCTATTTTAGAAATGCAAAATGGGAAGTATCAAAATAGCAGGTCGGTATTTGCAATTTCTTAAAGTTCGCAAACACAAATTGCGATTAGCAAATACAGAATCGCAAATCATTTGCAATTCGGTATCTGAAAATCGCAAATTGCGAAAACAGCAACCCGGAACAGCCTGATGACATCACAACCAGGAAGTGAGTCAGCCCATGCTGTTTCCAGGAGCCACACCCACAGGAGCAGGCAGGGAGACACAGCCCAGCACCAGGGAGTCAGCTTTGTGAACCAGCCAGGACCAAATTGCAACATTGCCACTGATGGGAAGTGAAGGACAAGGGAGACAGGAAGCGCAATCTCAAATTCAGTGAGCAGGAATTGGAGGTGCTCACTGAGGAGGTTGTCAGGAACCATGACAAACTCTTTGGGAAGAACTCACTACAGGTCCCTGAAAGTGGGAAAAGGAAACTCTGGTTGGAAATCCAAACAAAAATCTGTGCAGTGGGTGTTGCGCAGCACTCTGTGGAGGAAATGCGCAAGAGATGGTATGACCTGCGTTCCCATGACAAAGAAAGGGTAGCCACCAGGCTAAAGGAGGCAAGGAGCACCGGAGGATGACCACCCATCCAGACATCGTCCACACCAATGGAAGACATGGTGGAGTCTACACTGCTTCCGGAAGCCGTCAGTGGTGTCACTGACATTGACACCTCAGGGACACCCAGCACCAGCAAAGGTAAGGCCAGCAATGATGCGTATCCCCATATGTACATGTACAAATGTCTCCTAGAAAGAGCTATTAGCTTGACGCAGAGTGATAAGTAGTCCATGCCACATCTTACATACAACACAACAATGCCTTATGGGAGTGATAGGCCACCATCCTAAGGTCAATAAACCACATTAAAACAACTTAGTGTTAAGCCACATAGAGAAACAACACACACAAGTCACAGTGATATGATGTCAGAGTAGAAAATGTACTATTGTGCTACTTATTGTGAGATACAAATAAATGACATGCTGCACATTGTCTTTGCAGATGTCCCGGGCTCTGCTGCAGCAGAAAGTGGAAATGTGGGGAATGTTGAAACACAGCCAAAGTTTGACTCCAACACAAGTGAGTCTCTCAGTATTGCACCAACCAGACGCAGGGCAAGGGTGTTACCTCTCCCAGAGTACAACCTGGACTCAGATGAGATGCCGGATGAACTCCCCACACAACCCCCAGAGGATAGATCCACAGGAACACAGCAGTCCCTGCCCCAGCATCAGTCAACTCCCCTCAGGAGACGTCATGATGCAGGCAGACAGTGCACAGAGGAAAGAGAGGGCCCATCAACTTTTGGCGGACTTAAAGCTTCCATGCTGAAAGTGCAGTGCCTGCAATGCAAACACATGAGGTCAATGCACAGGCAGTTGGTGTCATTCAATCAGAACATGGGCGCAATGAACACTCATTTGGAGTCACTGTATGAGGGACAGCAAATAGCAGCCAAAAACACAAAGGACTTGACAAATGCCATTAGAGACCTCTGCACTGAGATTCAGCAGGAGCGTGTCAGCCACCGTAGGCGTCATCACCAACTTATGAGAAGGTTTGATGGGTTCTTCAGATCGGTCAATCGGGTTGCTAGCTCAGCTGCCATGATGTCACCACGTGCTGTGGGCATACAGGTGGAGATGGCACACTGCAGTCGGGACGTCGCACAGGGCTTGGTGCAAATAACCAATGCCGTGGATGCAATGCAGACAGCACGCAGTGCTACAAACAGCGAACTGGGTGGTGGAGATAGTGAGTAGTTCTCTAGCCTCAGCAGTCTTACAGCCCCTGTGATGGATCCTAGGTGTCACAGTACCAGACACAGTACTGCCAGTGAACCCGCTACAAGAGGTGCCAGTGAGGCCACTGAGCACTCAAGTGGAGTGCATGGACATAGGAAGTAATGTTAAGGCCTACAGTGGACTACCGTAACATGCCACTGTACAGTTATACTATGATGCTAATAGTGTGATGCTGTTATTTGCACATGGGAGCCTATGCTTTATGGCTATGTCCTATTGACACATACATTACCTGAAATCAAGGTAATAAAGTTGCTAACTACAGAAAGACATACAATTGCAGTGGTGTTGTAATTACTTACATTAGAAATGGTTGCACGTGATGTCAGCACATCTTTGCCTGCCCTCTAGTGCACTGGTCCTGTCTACTGGGTGATGGGGTGGTAATGGATCACCATCTTCATCTGAGTCCGGCTCCATTGGTTCAACAGGTATGCCCCTTCTCGTTGCTATGTTGTGCAACATTGCACATGCGGCCACAATTTTACATGTTGTCTCTGGGCTGTACTGTAGTGCCCCTCCACTCTTATGGATGCACCTGAATCAGCTCTTCAGGAGACCGTAAGTCTGCTCCACCACACTGCAGGTTTCCCTGTGTTCAGCATTGTACCTCCTCTCTGCAGGCGTTGCAGGGTTCAGGTAGGGCGTCAGTATGTAGGTGTGCACTGCATAGGCACTGTCTCCTGGAATGAACAGAAGGTAAAATGAGTACTGTTGGAATCCAATGTCACTATTACTTCCATGCAATATAGTCATCTATTACTTTACCCAGTAGGTATCCTTTGCCAAACTCCCCAGCTAGCAGTCTTGTATGAATTCTGCTGTGGCGAAAGATGTAGGAGACATGTGTGCTACCTGGGTATCTGGCCACAAGATCGGTGATGATGTTAGAGGCATTGCTAATCACATGTATGTTCATAGAATGATGGTTTTTACAGTTCCGCTAAACATACTCGGTGGCCGATGGTGGACAGATAGCTGCATGTGTCCCATCGATGGCACCTATGACATGAGGGAATTGTGCAATCTGATGAAAAATGTATTTTCGTTTGTTGTATTTCCTGTAGGGTGTTGGGGAATCTTATGTGCTCTTGTATTTTGCTCAGCATGGCATTTAGAAATGCTTTGAAGAATTGTGAGAGAGCACTTTGTGAGTCCCCTCCTGCTGCTTCTATGACCCCTTGCTAGCTCCCCGAGGCTAATAGATGCAGGGAGCATAATACCTGCACATGGGTGGGTATGCTATTGGTCCTGTGTGTGGTGCGCTGCAGTATGGGTTGTAGATCTGCTATCAGGTCAAGTATCTTGGCTGAGCTTAACCTGTACTTCTCATAGATTTCCTCCTCTGTCTGGTCAAAAAGGGTTAGGCGCACTCTGAGAATGCACTCCTGTCTCCTCCTCCCTCTTCTCAAACCTGCCAAGATCCTCGCCATCACGTAGAGTGCATCCATTGTGGAAGAGAGGCTGAGGCATTCTGGGCCTCTTTATATAGGTTGCACCTGGTTACCACCTGATTTCAATTCGTGGTAAATTGCATGTGCAAAAGGCCATTCTGCGAATTTTTGCAATTTGTTCTTTTGTAATAGGTATAATTTCTATGCACCAGATTTTGGTACCTCTCCCTTTTTAGTGATACCATGAGACTCTCGCAAGATCGTAAAAAATACTTTAGAGGAAGAATTTACATTTTCCTTTACTACAATACTACAATACTTACCTTTTACAACCCCCACTATTAGACTATGGGGATAGACTGGCCTCTCCACTGAGACCCTCCATGAAGATAACTAGTGTGTAGAGTAGGGTGTAAAGAGACACTGCCTCTCCGTTCACACCTTTCCCAGCCTCATTGTTGCATGACAAGTAACCATACCTGCATTACAAAATAATTGTCTCCTCTATTACCAACTCTGTAGAATAAAAGATGCGCATGGTACCATTGACCTACATGTACATTTAAAAACATATTCACAGTCCCTAATCATGGTACTTACAGTTTTACTGAATTTCACAATAATATAATAAACTTGAAATTTATAATAAGTATTAAGGAAACTAATCCAAAATAACATCTATAGAGACTAAGATATGAAAACATGCCACCCCCTCAGGTGAGACATCTCCCCGGAATCACATGTGCTAAGTAGGCTGCATACATCTCGTCATACTGATGAATGCCCATAGTAAAGTATGAAATGGAGTATCCTCTCTGTTCAGAATTGTGTCTTGGATAACTAGTGTCCATATTTCATTGAGATGTACTTACCTGTGTTTCAAATGCCTCCCAATGGCAACACCCACACAAAATAGGGTGTGCACAGGAGCTGATAGCTGTGTGTATTAGAGTATAAACATGCACTTACCTCCGTGCGAAGATCCCTCTCTTGCATTATAGTACCTATACTATAGCATGCAGCACCTCATTGTTGCATGACAAGTGACCATACTTTCATTGCAAAATAATTGTCTCCTGTGTTACCAACTATCTGTAGAATAAAAGATGCACATAGTACCATTGACATACATGTACATTTAATAACATGTTCACAGCCCCTACTCATGGTACTTACAGTTTTACTGAATTTCGCAATAATATAATAAACTTGAAATTCATAATAAGTATGAAGGAAACTAATCCAAAATAACTTTACATTTTTTATTACGACAAAACAATTTAACAACAATACAAAAATACAACTTTAACAAATAACATAAACAACTATAACATGAAAAAACAACTTTAAAATAAATAACATTTTTTCTGACGCTCATAAGTACCTCCTAAAAACACCCCTACCCCCTTTCACTTTTATTTGCCTACTGGATTTTAATGTAGGTAGCACTTCTTTTTCAGTCTTTTAGCCACCTTAGCCTGCTAAAGAGTCTTTAGATTTGTGTCATGTTATGGCAGGCTAGGTTGCATAAACTCTCAGCAAAGCAGCATAACTATATATACAGTTCACAAAGCCTATCTCATGCAGCGTTAGCTCGTGGTGCTGAAGTACTCAGCTGTTCAGGTGACTCCACATCCTTTTCCACCAGAATTCACTGCACCTAAAGAGACAGTTATTGCTGAACAGCACAATAATCCTGCTTCTCTTAACAAGGCTTATGTAAGCAGATAATTATTTCCTCAGAGACAAAAAAGATAAACTAACCAAAAAGATAAAAGTTACATTAAGGTCAATAACTGATAACAGTAATATCTCAGTATATTTTTTAAATATGTCTTTGTTTTTCACCCAGAATCACGTGTTTCCATGTAATGCACCACTAACTTCTATTCCTTTTTCCTGAAAAATCCCACACCCTCACTGAGTGCACTTTTTTCACAAATTATACCATGGCATCAAACCTCATTTCATAAAAGTTTATAAAGTTACATATTTCTCTTGAGACACCTTTGTTAACACTCACCACAGCTTTTCAACCTAGTCATAACAATATCACCACTCAAACATTTCGTAGAGTTAATGCATATGTACAATGAGGTTCGTAACAGCAGTACAACTTGTATTGTTACGTTATTTATTTTATAATTTGAGAAACACTGCTTCCTTTACTTACAAGTACACAGAGTTTGTACATTTTGCTTTTTAGCATAATCTGCAAGCATGGCTCACATCTCTCTACATTCTAATCTGTACCTCCCAAAACCTTCTTTAACACATCCACACCTCCCCAAACAACCTTTCACTCTGTAAACATACTGTAGAATAAGTGTACCAACATTAGTACACTTACTTGCACGTCACAATATACTTTTTGAAATATATTGGTAAATACCTAAATCTGGAGTTCCTTCTGAGATTCAAATGGCCAGTCTCTTTCAGCTCCAGATAAATTAACTTCTATTGAGCACAAACCAACAAGACTTCCTTTCTTCTAAAGCACCAAGGACAAGCTGAGCTATCTTTGGGTCTGCATCCAATCACAAAACAGCATTTCTCCAAACACGTAACTTTTGGTTGAGCCGTGGGCCTTTTTTTTTTTACATCTTCCCTTACAATCTCGCAAGATTGTAAAACATTTCATGGCAGGCCCAGTAAATTAGCATGCAAGTCTTGTGAGATGCTTGCAAGATCAAACAACCCCCATAAAAATGATCCACAATACTTATCTCTAAGAGTGGGTGGAACTCGGGGAGTTTTTCATGCTGCAGAATTCTGTGGAGTTACATACAAACTCCACAAGAGTCTGCGGAGTTCCGCCCACCTGTAGTATTGCAATATTGCCACGGTGGCAGTGTTCATCCCGAGTGCCAAGTAGATTTCCTGCTATTGTTAACTATGAGAGGGAACTGTAAGCTCCTCTCCCGCCCTCAGGACTGAAGTGCTCTCTCATAAGCCCCTCAACAGATATCTAAGGCCTGTGTACAAGTTACATGCTTGTGGTAAACCGTACGAGACACCATTAACCCTACAAATGCTGCCATGCCCTAGCTGTGTCCCTCAGCAAGCATATACCAAATCTCCAGTCAAAGCAGTTTAAATCTATGTGCATATATTTGCATACCAAAAGACATCCTTTATGACACAAATGAAAAGACTGATCGCTGATGACAACCTTTGACCTAAACCTCGAGTTCACTGCACAGTGACCAGACAATACTAAACAGGCAATAACATTCATACAACACATTTGTTTTGTTGTTCCTTCGCCTCAAAAAGAGTACCTGATACTGCTTAACATCCTATGATATGAAACCTTATTTGCGTGCTGGAGCTAAAGTCTCACTTAGCAGTGTCCATGGTAACCCTCTCCACCAATGCTATATCATGACTTTAAAAAAATTCTCCCCCTGCCAACGGCGCGATCCCGGAGTGAATGAACAGAGCAGCAACCCAGGAATCCGGTTCTCGGCTGTCAGACTGAAAGGGGACAAAGTCAAAACTCGCAGATCCAAGCCCTTCCCCTCCCTTCACCAAAGAAGCTAAGTCAGTGTTGGACTGAACTCGATTCCGAGCAAACCGTTGCTACTTGCAATCAATGTCAGCCTTAGTTTTAACATTCAACAGTTCAGATGGAGAAAATAAAGTTGCAAACTGGGAAACACATTTGTATCCATTAAAAAAATTGTATACATACCTTTTGCTGGCTGTAGAATTTCACTTTTGGGTTGTTGTTATCTATTTCCCATTGACCTTGGTTGAAAGAAAAATCTGCCTCCCCCTCCAGCCTTCATGCAGATTGCACAGGCGATGGTGTCAGCCACGACAGGGAGGCTATCACGCATAAAACAGACATGAAGAGGCCTCTGGAGTCTGTGTAGTTGCTTTACCCTTATGCCAAAAACAAGGCAGGGCAACGCAGTGCAGCGTTGAGTAGACAAAAGTGATTTAATGTCACAGAGAACAGAAAAAAACAGTACGGTAGCTCACAAGGTTCATTGCTTACTGCTGAGGTCAGTGTGTAACAAGATGCACCGAAGAAGGAAATGTGGGCTTGTTAATTAGTGACTGCTGAACAGGAATCCAGAGCTCTAATCTATAACCACAGTTTTCTTCTGTTATTAAACGTGTGTGAACCTGGGCAAATCACTTTAGCACCCAGTTTCCCAGTCTCAATCAATATAAACAATAATCAAGCTAAAACCTATGCACATGCGGAACACAAGATCTGGAGTTGTTACTTGTTAGCACCGCATGCAATACAGGGAAGTGTTTTTCTTTACATTCTGGTGCTCTTGAGATTGTTTTCCTCATAATAAAGGGAAATCTACAAGTTCCATAGTACAAAAAACAAACAGAACTTGTAACGCTCCTCACACATGACCTTCACTGGCAACTTAAATCTATGGGTGGAGGGTAAACTCCGCTACGCAGAGGTTGGTCGGAGTTTTTGCCAAACTCCACACTCCATGCAGTGTGGGCAAATCTCTGTGAACTCCGCTGGCAGAGTGGAGTTTACCGCCCACCCCTACTTATCTCTCACACACTTTCTCTCAAAAACAACCACCACAATATGAATTAAAACTAATGGAGTGCAGGTAAAACTCATCTTTTCCTTTTTACTATTTACGATCCTGCGAGATCATAAAATTTTGTTAAAAACAATATACATTTATTTCCCTCACAGTAGATATCCCTTAGATGCCTCCTCTATAGAGTCTGCACACACACATGTCTCAACTAAAAACTCTTTTTGGGACAGATTTTCTGTACCCCACCACTTTTTTTTTTTACAACCCCATAAGCCTCCGCTGAGTGTAGGAGCACCCAAACGCCTGCCTTCAGCTGTGTATTTCTCCGTCTCTCGCAAGAAGGGGCATAGCTCCAGGAGGGGTGTTTGGGGTGTTACATCCCCCTAATAAATGTATTCTGTAATACAGGTTCTTTCCTGTACAGGTTCAGGTTCAGGTACAGGTTCTTTCAGTCAGGTAATGTGAAGTGTCTATGGATTTCACGTGAGATTTTTACATGCTCACAATGACAAAAACACAGAGATGTGCTCTCATCTACGTTTTGAAGGCCTTAAAAAAGTTGATTTGTTCTAACAATATTGCATTTAAAGTACCTCTAAAAAATCCTGCACTCCTATCTCTTTCTACTGCTCCTTAGGCCCCCTCATGTCCTGCTTCTCCTTTAATGTGTTTAACAAGATGTCCCGGCGTGACTGTTTTAAAATCTGAAGCTCATCCCCCACTCATACTGACCAAGCTACGCCGCTGCCTGCAAGAGTCTCATGAGCTTGAGCATTTAGTGTATTTCTCATGGACAACACCTTTCTCTATAAACACATTTCTGAACTACCCCTTACCTTTTTTCACTATCTTGCAAAACTCTCAGGAGATCGTAAGAAACTTTTAAGTCACATAAGTTAGACTCTTTTTCATTACAGTGCTTACAACCTTTACTGCATTCTCCTAGGATTTTAGGAAAAAATGACCATTCTGGCCCCAGTTATCCACAGTATGGCAGCAGTATACAGTAGAGAGTGAGGAGAGACTAGACTCTTTAAAAACACCTCACCACAGTATAACTACTTTACATAGTAGAGTATAATAGGAACTGGCCATTCCACTGAGACCTCTCCCCAGGACAACAAGGATTTGCAATACAGTGTGGGGAAGGACTGACCTCAACACTAAGATCTCTCTCTTGAATGAAGGGTGTGTGTATTGGGGTATAGGAAGAAACTAGTAGCTATATTGAGGGCTCTCTCAGATCACAGGTGTGCATGATAGGGTGTGGGGAGGTACTGGCCTCTTCACTTACAGCTCTCTCTGTGGTGACATATGCGTGTAATAGGGTGTAGGGAGGGACTGCCTATTATCCTTCGATCTTTCTCTTGGATAATGGGTGTGCGTAGAAGGGTGTTGGGAGGTACTAGCCTCTCTGCTGAGATATCTCTGTTGATTGACAGATCTATAACTAGGGTGTGGGGAGGAAATGAGCTGTACACTGAGAAGTTTTTCTTGGATGCTAATCATAGAGACTAGGTCATAGAGAGACTGCTGGGTCAGTTCAGACATCTCCCCAGAGTAACATGTGAAAAATAGGCTATGGGTGGAGACTGCTCTCTCTGCTCATACCTTTCTTCTGAATAATGAATGTCATTAATAGAGTATAAAATAGAATATCCTTTCTGTTGACAATTGTGTCTTGGACAACCAGTTTTTGAATGTATGGACCCTCTCACCTCTCTCTTAGACATCTCCTTTTGGGGACAAGTATTTGTAGTAAGGTGCACACAGAGACACTTTTGCACTGAAACTTCTCTACCGAGTGACATGCATATATACTAAGATGTGCAAAAGAACTGCTCTTTCCACCAGTCAACAGCTGTGCGTAGTATTCTATGAGAATTCATTTGCCTCTGTGCCAAAACCTGTCTCCTGTATAAACATGTTTAGACTGCAGTGGGAAGAAGCACTAATCTCTGTATAGTACCTTAAACATAGATATACATGCACCAGTACAGTTACAGTTCTTGAAGATGGAACTGCCATTTTAAGTCAACACTGCAAGACTATAATAATATTGAAATCTTTAAAAGCTATTAAGGAAAGAAATCAGTAGTAACTTTTAACATTTTATTTAAAAAAAAAAATACATTACAAACAACTATACTGACACACTAAAACTGTAAAAAAAAAGCTTTACCAATTTATTTACATTTTTGTTCCCTCTCATTACTAGGCAGTAACACCTCCTCCCCTTTTGCTTCATTTGTCTACTGGATATTGATGTATGTAGATCTTCTTTTCCTTTGTAACAGCCACCTTAGCTTGCCAAACAATATCTCCTTTAATAGTCATTTTCTGGCAGGCTAGGTGGCAAAAGGGCTTGTTCAAATAAAATAAAACTTGCAAAAAGGAATTCAGCTAGGAAATTAGACCCCCGTGTGTTACATCCATCACAGGAATGTAGAGGTATTGTAGATGCAGTCATTATGAAGGGATAGCTAATACAAACTTAGTTTGAGCAGTCAGTCTACACAGTTCTTCTGCTGCCTATGCATTCTTTCAACTGGCAGATACAACCTCCTGCCAGGTACTTACTGCTCAAGCAGATAACAACCCTCCCTATATAAGTAAAACACTTTTTTGCTGTTTAAGTAAGCAGATCATTATGTCATTAAAACAAGTAGAGCTAAGGAGAACAAGCTTCTACAAGAGCACAAATGTCACTTTAGGCAGTAAGAACAACTTCAGCTGTGTGATTACATTTTTTCCTGACTTTCCACACAGTTTCTCTTCCATCTTTTTTCTAAATTAAAAAGTTTTGTTTTCCTCCTCTGTATGTTGTGTGACATGTTACTTCTGTATTTCAGAGCTTCTGTTTTTCCATTTCCCGCCTAAAAAAGACAAAATAAGCAACCGTTACATACTGATCAATAATTGATAACAATGATACATCACTATGGGCCAGATGTATCATTATATCCAGTAGCGATTACCTAATTGCGATTTTTTGCGAATCACAATTAAGTAATCGCTATTGAAATACGATTTCCGAGGGCTCGCAAATGGACCTACCTCATTAATATTTATGAGGTAGGTCACAATTTGCGAGCCATTGCTAATGGCTACAATCACAGGGATGGTGGCCTGCTGGGCTTAGCAGACCACCATGTCTGTGATTGCTTTTCAATAAAGCAATCTTTTTTTTTTTTTAATGCAGCCTGTTTTCCTTAAAGAAAACAGGATGCGCTTAAAAATGAAAAATGAAAGTTTTGCATTCCACCTCAAATGCCAGCTGGAGAGATTCTTCAGTTGGAGTCTGGATCCAAAGGCCCTCGCTATTGACATGTTTTTCAGGGCAGGAGCAGGGCACTCCGTTATGGCTTTCCTCCATTCATGATGATCCCCGGGGTAGCGGCCCAGGTGGAGAGATGGAAAGAGGACCTGATACAAGTGACTCCTCTTTTCAGGACCCAACTGTGGTTTCCTTCTCTTCTGGAATTTTCTTATGAGCCTTTGGTTCGTAGTCCCTCGTTTCCAGAGATTTTATCAGAGCCGGTGGGGTCCCCGAATCCACTGCTATTAGCAGGCGGTCTGCAGCTAATGGTTTGCAAAATTTCAGGGACCGCTGGCAAGTGTTTGGCATTTCAGAAAAGGCTAGTTTCTTTACATAGCAGTCCTGGGCCTCCAGTACCCATAAATGCTATTCTTCAGCCAGGCGGCGATGGGTACTGTTAGATATGGGGTCTCTAGTTGGCAGTCGGTTTGAACCCTCACTCTAGTCAGAATAAGGGAGATACCAGCTCAGATAACCCCTACTTACCCCCTTGGTAGCTTGGCACAAGCAGTGAGGCTTATCTCAGAAGCAATGTGTAAAGCATTTGCACATAACACTCAGTGATAAATGAAAACACCTCAAAAGGGCACCACACCAGTTTTAGAAAAATAGCCAATATTTATCTATATAAAACAAGACCAACTACGATACAAAATCCACCATACAGTAATAGATATATGAATTCAGCATGATTTACTGAAAAATACAATTCCTTTGAGTCAAAAGCTCCACCTGGGGCTATCACGGCATTGTGATCAACAAAACCAACAGTTCAGGCCAGCTGTGGCGTTGCATGCCAGCTATGGGGTCGGGAAGACCCGCAAAAGGTAC